>NC_031795.1:1848588-1858184 GCF_001522545.3 Parus major | reverse complement strand
GGGGCACCCACCGCCCCTCGCTGCCGCAGAGCCCTCTGTGCTCCCTTGGCCCCCAGAAGTGGCTCCTGACCCAAATAAAGCCTGACCCAGACAGGCAGTGCGGATTTGAGAGCTGAACCCTGCCGTGCATCACCTCCCTCCCTCTGGCTCGGCCTTTTGCTTACAGCTGTTTTAGGACAGCGGCCATACCCACCAGCAGCTGCTTTCTTACACACACAGGGAAGAAAACATCCCTGTTTTATCCCCAAATGCCTCCCTGGCTCCAGCAGTTTCAGAGGGAAATGGGGAGAGGGGCTGAACATGAAAATAAGACAATTCCTGCTGCATGCTGCATTTTGGGGTGGAGATCTCAACAGCCAAAGGAGCTCCTGCATTTATATTCCTTTTTTTTCCTAGGAGCTGGGTCGCTGTGTTGTTGCCTGGGGGCTGATGAGGAGGGGAAGGAGCAGCACGGCCAAGGCTGTGTTTGGAATCGTGGAATCTTGGAATGCTTTAGGACGGAAGGGACCTAAAGCCCATCTTGTTCCAACCCCCTGCCATGGGCAGGGCCCTTTTCCACCAGACCAGGTTGCTCCAAGCCTGGTCATTGCCAGCAAATTTCAAAGAGGTGCTGAGGAATAAAAGCCCTTGAACATTTTTAATGATGGATCTTCCCTGCCGGCTCCGCACTGAACAAGGAGCCTTTAAAGTCGGCCCTTTGATTAGAAAATGGACCCAGGGAGAAAAAAGTGCTTCTCCTCCTCCTTATCTATCATCTGCCCTCCTCCATACCCATCCTGCCCCAAAAGGGCTAAATTTAGAAGTAAAAGCCCAAAAATTCCAAGCAAGGGGCAGTAGGGGCTGCCCGAGATCCGAGCACCAGCCCCACAAACAGGAAATTTAATCCACACTGACTCCTGAGGGGTTTTAGCAGAGGATGGGGCACATCAAGGGGGTTCCTCACCATCCATCCCCAATTTATCCCTATCATTTCCTGGGGTACAGGAGCTCTCATCCTGCTGCACAGAGCCAACAAAACCCCCCCATCACAGCCAAGACCAGAGAGGAGAACTCGCCCCTTCCCTGCTGCTCCTTAATCTCTTCCAAAGCGCTGCTCCAGATGAGTTAAGAGCCCCAGCCTCTTTAAAACCCATTTCTCCCCACAGATCCCAGCCCTGCCAAGCTCCTCAGCTCACGCTGCCTTTCAACACACCCGGCTGGCTCCAAGGACACTTAAACCAGTGACGGGAATGTGACGTCCTTCTCTGAGAGGGACAACACTTGGGAAGCACGAAGAGCCCCCAGCTGCAGCTGACTCACAATTATTCTGCTCTGAAACTGCTCTGTGGTATTTTTTGGAGCTGTTAACATCCCATTAAAAGTGTCCTGTTGAGCAGAGCTGGCTGGCAGGGAGCAGGGAGGGTGCAGGCCTGGAAGGAACCGCAGCTTTCCCGTTATGGTAAGTTTTCCAAAACCCACTAGTTGTGTCCCTAAATAGTTCCCTTCCATGAACAGTGAGATGGTGTCAGCTGCCTTTTTTAAATGAACAGCAGAAAACAACAAAAGAGCTGCAAGTGGCAGTTATAAATGCAAAGCAGGGGCTGGAGGGGCTTGGGGGCCCTGGAGAGGGGTTGCAGGGAAAGCAGAAATGCATTCAAAGGGAACAGTGCTGGGCTGACCCTGCAAGGAGCTGCTGCAGCTCGGACACCACCGACCTTCCCTTTGCAGCCAGTTTGGGAGGGGATGGTGTCTCTTCCAGCTGGAAGCAGCCACCCATCCCTGGCAGTGCCCAAGGCCAGGTTGGACAGGGCTTGGAGCAACCTGGGCTAGTGGAAGGTGTCCCTGCCATGGCAGGGGGTGACACTGGGGGGGCTTGAAGGTCCCCTCCAACCCAAAGCATTCCATGATCCATAGTGAAAGGTGCTCCTTGGACTTCTCCCCTCTTCCCCTGGCCACGTCTCCTGCACCCTCCACGCTCAAGGGGGGACTCTGTGCTCCACTGCAAACACTTCCCCACCAGGGCTTAAATGCATCGGGTTTCTCCTCTGTGTCTGCCCACCCCTGTCTGACCATCCCCGTTCCCATCAGTGCTGGGAACCACAGAATCATTCAGGTTGGAAAACTCCTCTAAGAACATTGAGTCCAACCTTTGAATGAAGCTGCAAAAATCCTCCTTTCTCCAGGAAGAGCCACGGAGAATTCAGCCAGGTTTCTGAAATAAAGTCAGTGGATGTCTGGGGCTCTACAGGTTGGGTTGGTTGGTTGTTTTCCTTGCAGGCTGTTCCACAAATGCCATTTCCTGGGAGCAGGAAGCAGAGCCAGGGTCTTGCTCGTGCTGGGAAAAAACCAAAGGCTGACAAGGGAGCAGCCCAGGCTCCATTAAGAGGGAATTCATTTGCATTCGTTTCATGCAGCCTCAGGCAGCACGAAATAAGCCCCTGGTTACCAGGGAGCTCCTGGCAGCGTTAGGAGGATGCCCTTGGCACTGTGGTCCCCAAGCCAGGGAGAAGGGGACTCCCTGGGACACTCCTGCTGTGCTGACAGCATTCCCAAGGGATGGGATCACACCTTGCATCCCAGAGGAATGTCCCCAGCAGCACAGGCAGGGCTGGCCCTTTCCTGACCTGTGCCAAACCTCGGTCAAATCCATGACCCAAGAGCTGAACCAAAACCCTCCAGCACCAAAGCGCCTCTGGTAGCACCCCCTGGACTCCAGGGGGAACAACACAGCTCCCAGGACTACAAAAAACAAGGAGCTGGGCAGAAAAATGCCATTTTTCCTCTTTTATTACCAAGAACAAGGAAAACAGCCCATTTTTCTGAGCACGGCCTGAATAGGAACAAGTCTGCCTAAATTCTCTGTGAATGGAGATGAAATCCCATCGTGTCAGCTGTTTCCAATCCTGGAAAAGAATCCTTGGAAAGGAACAGTTTCAGGATGCTGAGCACAGGACAGGGCTGGGGGAGCAGCTATTAGTGCCACTGGAAGTGGTTCTCAATTAAAAAAAGCCGATGACAACAGTTTTTAGATCAAAAGAAGCCTTTTTAACGGGATGTTTTCTTTGCTTGGGCAGAAATGTTAATCAATCAGGCTGAGAGGAGCTGCAGCAAAAATAATTTGGTTTGGAACAAGTTTGTGAGTTGGATTTGACTCGGAGGACACGGGGCGTTAAACATCCATTGCTCTTCTAATGAAAACACCCCTGAGAAAGCGAGGAGGCTTCTCCACAGATGGGATTTCAGGATTTTTCCCCAGGTAATGGATGGCAAGGCACAAACTCTGCTTTGAAAATGGAGCAATTTGTTCAACCGCGGCTGCCCACGACTGGTTTGAAAGATCAAAATAATGAACTGTGCTGTGGACAAGGTGGCCTTGACGTGCCTGGTTGCACCAGAGGTTCGGTGGCTCGTGTCTGTCTGCAGCCTTCCACCTCTCCATGGACCCCAGCTGCCCTCACACCCGGCTCCAGGACAGAGATCTCAGCAGAGGTCCTGCTCCCAGGAGCAGCTCATCCCGCCAGAGATGGTCCATCCCCGCCCAGAACCATTTCCATGTCACCCAGGGACTGTCCCTGTGGATGCTGGGGCTGCCTGAGAGCTGGCCTCTGCTTTGTCTGATCTCATTGTGCTTTTCACCTGCCTTGGGGCAGCTACAAGCAGCTCCAGGTTGGGTTTTCAAGGTTGGAATGCTGGATCACTGTTGCCCTGAAAACTCAGCTTCTGAGCTTGCTGACATGGTTTTCTAAGGACTTTTCCAGGACAGTGACTGTAAACATAGATATGTGTACATTCTTTCTGTTCCACGTCTTGTGATGGGCATCTCTCATGGCCAGTGCAGTGAGAAAGTGTTATCCTGACCATCCCATCCCTGGCCATGGTCACAAGCCTATAAATCCTGGGAGGCAAAATAAACTCTGCTTCTTCTTTCACCACACCTCGACCTGTGTGTGTGTGATCTGTTCATCTCCAGCGGTAACAGATCACCACATGGAGCAATCCCACCACAGCAGAGGGAAAACAACCCAGGAAAGGCTGTGGCTCCAACTTGGATCTCAGCACTCTCGTTTGGGAAAATCATCCCCGGGCAAGACCCTGAACCTCCTGGTTCAGCATCTGACCCACGTCCACACCCCCAGCAAGCAGAGCCTCCAGGGCTGCCACCAGACAAATCCCCAGGCCAATCATGCTGTGCTTACGGGGAAAACCAAACAATCTTCTCATTGCTGGGTCCCTCCTGCCAAATCTTCTCCACACTGGGAGCACTGGGCCTTCTCCCACTGACCCACCCAACCCCATCACTGCAGCAGCTGGGGTGAGTCCTGACCACAGTGCTGGGCACAGGCAGGAGAAGCTGGAGGAAAGTCCTGCAAGAATGGAGAGTTTTTTCTTTTTTCCTCCAAATTTCCAAGGAAGATGCAGCAGGAGCAGGGGGAAAAGGGGGAAATGTGCCAAGCTAGAAAATAACAGAGAACATTTTGGTCTCTTCTCCATGCTAGAGTCTGGTGCTTGGTGTCTCTAAGTTGAACACAAGGAAGCCAAGCCAAGCCAGTCCTGTGGTGTGACCCTGGGCCACCACCTTCATCCTCGTGTCCTCTGAGGGCATTTCTGCTCCCTCACGTTGGGCTGGAGACAAACCTGGAAAAGCCCTTCCAGAGATGCCTCGAGGCAGAAGAAGACACAGATCCAACACAGGGAAGAGAATCTTCTGATTTAACTCATTTAGTTCCTGGAGATGTGGTGACAATTCCTGTTTCCACCACTCCAAGCCCATCCTTGGCATCACGTGCTCCCTTTCCTCCAGAGCAAAGCACCAAACCCACCCCCCAAAACCCACCAAAGGGGCAGGGGGTGGCTGGAGCAGCACAGCCCACACCAACCACCTTTACCAGCCTTTCACAGCCACACCTCTGCTTCTGCCCCAGCATCCCAGTGAGAGGGAACTGGGATTTAGCACCCTCCTCCCAGAGCCATCCCATGGGCAGCCCCTGCGCTCTACCTGAGAGCTGCTGCCTTTTTATTTTTTTATTTTTTTTTTTATTATCATTATTTTTGCAAGGAAAACGGGTTGCCCTGGAGCTGTGTCTCCATGGAAACTTGGGTTTTTCAGACACTCAATGGAAAACGCTGGCACGGAGACGCTTGTGCAGGAATACTGATTCAGCCCCAGCGTCTGTAACACTGACTGCATTTTAATCCCGCTCCGCTACCCGGAGAGCTAAAAATACCCTGTGAGCTGTCGCCTCCTGAACTCGAGTAAACAGCTTAAAGCAACACGCTGCTGCCAGAGCAGAAATTCCATGAATCAGCTAAAAAAAAACGGATGGGGGAGGTAAAGGTGGGGTCTCAGGCCTCGAGGAGCAGCAGCTTGGTGGGGAAGAGCAAATCCCCGCTCCAGGGATAGAGAAGGAGCAGCTGAAGGCAGCAGACAGGTCCTTGGGGCTTTGTTGCACCTCTCCAAAATGCCCTTTTCCCAGTGTAAAAGCAGGAGAACAAGGTTTTCCCTGGTCCCCAGCTGGCTGGGAGGAGCCCTGTGTTCCATGCCAAGCTCAACACCTGGCACTGCCATGAGCTGGCAGGAGCCAGGTGTCCTCACCTGGGGGCTGGGGACAATTGAGGGAGGGGTAACCTTGCTGCCACTCTGGCACCCTGGTTTTCCCTCTCCCTCCTGTCATCTCTCCAAGAAAAAGACATCGAGAGCCGGCAAAAGGGGCCCTGGGGCTGTGGGCAGTGCCACCCCCTCGCTGTGCCTGCAGCCCCGCGCCAGCCCAGCCTTCCTGGCAAATAAAACCCAACTCTCCCCTCCCAATTAGCTGGGACTGTCCTCAGCTGACTCCCAGAGCTGCTTTTTGCAGAATACACAAACTCCTCCTTAATTTATTAATTTCTTTTTTTAAGAGACATTCCCCTGGCAGCTCAGCATTCCCCGGGAGAGAACACCCAGATGGGGAAACTGAGGCACGAGCCTGCTTGCTGAAGAGCTCGCTGCAAGCTGGGAGTGAATCCAGGTTTCCCAGGTCTCCCCAGCTGTGCCAGGAGCTGGGATCAGGCATTGCCCTCCATCACCCCATCAAGGAAACTCTCCTACCCTGATTAGTGCTGCCTCCTAATTAAAAAGCTCTCAAAAGCCCCTGGCAAGGGCATGAACTCACATCCAAGTGGCTCCAGCAGCTGGATGGAGACTTGGGATTGATTTTTTCTAGGGAAACTCTGCATTTATACATTTGTTTTTCTTCCAGCTGTGGGGAAAACTGGTGTCATTCCCATGATTCTGCTTTAAACCTTCATTTCTACCAGGATCCAGAGAAGCAGGAAAAATGCCGTCCCCAGCTGGCAGTCAGATGATTTAGGGTGGGTGATAAACGGGGTTTTGCAGTGGAAAATTCCCCCCTGCCTTGTGGGAAAAGCCATTTCAGGGCTCAGCCATTCCCAGCACCCCGGGCACCCCTCCTAAGCCTCTCCCCAGCTTATCTGGCTTCTCAACACATCTTACAGTGCTGCAAAGCAGGGATGAGGGAAAAAAGAACATCTCAGGTCAGTTTTTATGGGCTCTAAGATCTCCATCCAGCAGGGATGGGATTAAGGCCACGGGCTCTGAGTAGCCAGAGCAGTAAAATAAATCTGTGCAAGGCAGGCATGGCCTGGCCAAAACCAGGCTGCAAGGCTTGTTCATTCCTTGATGATAAAGAAACTCTGCCATGATTAAAGAAACTCTGTTTGGGGCTTGAGGTATTTATTAGGCTGCATCTCGTTAGAAGAGTGGGAACTGAGCACATTGAACCCCCCAGCCCTTCCCCTCCTGTGCCCCAGCACTAAAACTGGGAGCCTGGAGCATCCCTGGGGAGGGGACGTGGCTGAGTTCAGCAGCTGTAAATGTCCCTGGGATCAGGGGGGTTCATCCTCAGCACCTGAGCACGGAGCAGTGTTTGCCCAGTGAGATGGGATGGAGCTCAGAGCTCCCTGGGCACGGGAACACCACTTGGGAGAAAGCCTGAACCCAAGTGGTTCCAGTGGTAAAAGTGTGGGGATGCTCTGGTGGGAATAGGGATGGTGGGAATGGTGTGGGATGAGGCTCTGGAGATGCTGGAGCGAGTCCAGAGAGGCTCTGGGGAGTTCTGAGCCCCTCTGCTCTGGAGCCAGGCTGGGAGGGCTCAGCCTGGAAAGTCTCCAGGGAGAACTTAAAGCACTCCCAGGGTCTAAAGGAGCTCCAGGGAGGTGGAGAGAGCCTGAGGACAAGGACTGGGAAGGACAGGATGAGAGGGAATGGCTTCCCACTGCCAGAGGGCAGGGATGGATGGGATATGGGCAGGAATTGTTCCCTGTGAGGGTGGTGATGCCCTGGCACAGGTGCCCAGAGCAGCTGTGGCTGCCCCAGCCCTGGAAATGTCCAAGGCCAGGCTGGACGGGGCTTGGGATAGTGGAAGGTGTCCCTGCCATGGCAGGGCTGGGACTGGATGAGCTTTAAGGTCTCTTCCAAACAATTCTATAATTTTGTTCCATGAATGAAGGTCCCAGGAAGCTGGAGAGAGGTTGGACTCAGGGGTCTCTGATCACACTGAGCTGGGGGAGGAGGCTGCACCTGATGCCCAGGTACATCCAGCACAGGAGGCTGAGGCTGTGCAGGGGAAAGAGGGTTTTACAGAATCCCACTGATCCCAAACTGAACAGGGCAGCCCCTTGGATCCCATCCCTTCCCTTCACCATGCTCACTCCGAGGCTGTGGCCAGTGACATCAAGTGCACCAGGGACTTGGGTGGGCTCAGGAGCTGCTCTGGGGTGGGCTCAGAACCCGTCCAGTGCCCCCAGCCCCACCCCCTGCAGCCCCCCAGCCCCCCAGGCACAGGGATCTTCAGCTGAGAGCTGGGATTAGAGCCGGGAATCGGCCTCCTCATCTCTCCTCAGGTGTGCAGGGGGAAGGAGGGGTCACACCTGGCTCCAGGGAACCTCTCCCATCCCAAATCCCCCGGCAATGTCCCAGAGGTGAGCGTGGTGTGAGGCCAAGGCAGCCTAACCCCAGATGGGATGCAGAGAAGGGGCTGGTGGCAGTTTTGGAGCAGGGATCCAGGCACTCCCCTGCCCTGATGGGGATTTGGGGTGCTCCCCGTGGTTTGGCCCTTCCTGAGCCTCTGGAAACCCATCCTTGCCCAGAGCTGGTCCTTCCCGCTCACGGCTGCACGCTCAGCTCCTGCTGCCCCGCTCCCAGGCTTTGCTCCAGGTTTATCCAGCACATCCCAGCGCTGCCTCCACCCCTGCCCTGCAACAGCCGCTCTTTACCCTCCCTGAACCTCCCCAGCTGCAAGGGGTGAGGAAACACCTCCACTTAGGAGCGGGGAAACTGAGGCACGGAGCAGCTGTGGAGAGCCCCAAGAAAGCACCCATCCCTTTCCCCACATCCACAGGGTGCCCTGGCTCCGGGGAAAGGCCCCTCGGTGTTCCCTGCCTGGACACAGCTCCTTCCCAGCCTCATCCGTGGCCGTTCCCTCCCAGCTTTTTCCCAGATTGAAACCTGCTCCCACCCCAGAGCCTGGCACTCGTTTTTATTGTCAGCCCCATTTTTTGTGGATTACAATTCCTTCAGGAGCGCCTGATCCCATTCCCGAGCCAGGGCTGCTGTCAGTGCCCGTTCCCCCCGTGTCCCCGGGGGCTCCGCGCGTCTCCTCGGCTTCCAAAAGAACGGGAAGGAAAGTAAAGGGAAAGGAAAAGGAAAGGAAAAGGAAAGGAAAAGGAAAGGAAAGGAAAGCGCTGCGGGGAAATGCAGATTCCTGTTTGGGAAGGGACACGCCAGGCTCTGTCCTCATCCCTCGGCTCCCTCTTGGCTGGGATTGCCGTGCCGGGATGGAGAGCCAGGGAACGCGGGCCAGCAGCGGAGCCCTGCCAGCTCCGAGCCTCGCGGAGCCGGGGAGGCACCGACACCGCTGGAGCCGGGATCTGGCACCGGGAACAGCCGGGAACAGCCGGGATCTGTCACCCGGAACAGCCGGGATCTGTCACCCGGAACAGCCGGGATTGGTCACCGGGAACAGCCGGGAACAGCCGGGATCTGTCACCCGGAACAGCCGGGATCTGGCACCGGGAACAGCCGGGAACAGCCGGGATCGGTCACTGGGATCACCCGGGAACAGCCGGGATCTGTCACTGGGAACAGCCGGGATCGGTCACCGGGATCACCCGGGAACAGCTGGGATCAGTCACCGGGAACAGCCGGGATCGGTCACCGGGATCACCCGGGAACAGCCGGGATCTGTCACCGGGAACAGCCGGGACCTGTCACTGGGAACAGCCGGGATCGGTCACTGGGAACAGCCGGGATCTGTCACCGGGAACAGCCGGGATCACCCGGGATCTGTCACCGGGAACAGCCGGGATCGGTCACCGGGACCTGTCACCGGGAACAGCCGGGATCTGTCACCGGGATCACCGGGATCATCCACCAGGATCACTCAGGATCACCGGGAGTGTCCCACACCCGGCCGGGGGCTCCGGAAAAACTGCGGGAGACACCGAAAATCCCGGAATTCTGCTCCCCTGGGGGATTGCTGCTCCTCCTTGGGATTGCTGCTCCCTCCAGGAACTGTCGGGGTGTCACAGGGGTGTCACAGGGGTGTCACAGAGGTGTCACA
>NC_031795.1:1842899-1847703 GCF_001522545.3 Parus major | reverse complement strand
GGTGTCACAGGGGTGTCACAGAGGTGTCACACAGGGGTGTCACAGAGGTGTCACACAGGTGTCACAGAGGTGTCACAGAGGTGTCACAGAGGTGTCACAGGTGTCACAGGGGTGTCACAGGTGTCACAGGGGTGTCACAGGGGTGTCACAGGGGTGTCACAGGGGTGTCACAGAGGTGTCACAGAGGTGTCACACAGGTGTCACAGGGGTGTCACACAGGTGTCACAGAGGTGTCACAGAGGTGTCACAGGTGTCACACAGGTGTCACAGGGGTGTCACAGGTGTCACAGGGGTGTCACATGTGTCACACAGGTGTCACAGGGGTGTCACAGGTGTCACAGGTGTCACAGAGGTGTCACAGGTGTCACAGGTGTCACACAGGTGTCACAGGGGTGATTCTGCCCTGGGTTTTCCCACCTGGGCTGCGCTCCAAGCCGTGTGAGGAAGCTGAGGGTGAGTTCCAGAACAGAATTCCAGAATGGTTTTGGTGGGAAGGGACCTTAAAGTTCATCCAGTGCCACCCCTGCCATGGCAGGGACACTTCCCCTGTCCCAGGCTGCTCCAGGTCCTGTCCAGCCTGGCCTTGGGCACTGCCAGGGATCCAGGGACAGCCCCAGCTGCTCTGGGCACCTGTGCCAGCCCTCCCCACCCTCACAGGGAGGAATTTCCTCTCAATTTCAATCTTAAACTCCCCATTTTTGGCTTGAAGCCATTCCCCGTGGCTGTCACTGCGGTTCCTGCAGAGCAGCTCTCCTCTCTCCTCCCTGTAGACCCTTCAGAGCCTGGAAGATGCTCTGAGGTCTCCACACAACTTTCCCTTCTCCAGGCTGATCCTCCCCGAGCAGCCCGTCCTGTCTGCACAGGAAACTGCTCCCGTTCCTTTATCTCACCTCCATGGCCCTCCTGGGCTCGCTCCAGCACTTCCACGTCCTTTTAATGCTGGGAACACCAGAGCTGGATCCGGGCAATGCCAAAATCCCCGTCCCACTGCCAGGGACCCCCGGGGCTGGGACAGGGCTGTGTGGGCACCAGGAGAGCGGCAGGAAAGGAGCCAGGGAGGCAGGAGGGCTCCGGGAGCTGCCTCAGCTCGTGGATGTCTTTATTGGGAGTCGGAAGGTGGCACAGGCATGCGAACAGGACAGAGACAGGAGCGCTATTGCCTCGGGGACAGAGATACGGAACAGCGGCAGCAGGAGCCTGACCCCCCAGGCCAGCCGGGATCCCCAAACCTCGGTCTCCTTTTGCTTCCCATCCCCATCCCCGGCCCCGAGCGCCCCGTGCCCGTGGGATCGCTGCCCGGAGAAGGGATCCCAGCGGCCGTGTGGCGGTGCAGGGGTGGGAGATGTCCCGGTGAGCGGCTGGATCTCCGCGGCTGGAGGTGAGCTGCAGCCAAAAGCGTGGGCGAGGCGAGGGGGCAGCCCAGGGGTGCTGGGGCAGCGTGGCCGTGGCAGGGCAGGGAAACGGGGCTGTCCCCAACCTCCCTCCCGACCCCGCTGCTCTGCGGCACCTCTTGGGGGGACCCAGCTGCCAAACGCCCCCCCAGCGATGGAGCTGGAGCTTTGGGGAGAGAAAACTCCTTGGGAAGAGCTTCCCTGGGCTCTGGGGGGAGCATCCCTGGGGGAATGCACATCCCAGCCTCGGGAGAGCATCCCTGGGGAATGCACATCCCAGCCTCGGGGAGAGCATCCCTGGGGAATGCACATCCCAGCCTCGGGGAGAGCATCCCTGGGGAAGGCACATCCCAGCCTCGGGGAGAGCATCCCTGGGCTCTGGGGGGAGCATCCCTGGGGAAGGCACATCCCAACCTCGGGAGAGCATCCCTGGGCTCTGGGGGGAGCATCCCTGGGGAATGCACATCCCAGCCTCGGGAGAGCATCCCTGGGGAAGGCACATCCCAGCCTCGGGGAGAGCATCCGGGGCTCTGGGGGGAGCATCCCTGGGGGAATGCATCCTTTAGCCTTAGGAAGAGCATCCTTGGTCCCTTCCAAAGCGTCCCTCGGGATCCACGTCCCTCCCCCTCGGAGAAGGCATCCCTTGGGGAGGGCACCCTGGCCAGGGCGCCGCCTGCATCCAGCTGGGGCTCAGGAGAAGGTGACCACCTCACCCTGGGGGTAACTGGAAGCGAGGGTGTCCTGGCAGGAATCTGCAATTAAAGACATAGACATTAAACATGCCATTAGTTTTTGCTTCCATGAACGTGGGGAGAAATAGGGGAGGGACACGGAGCTTCCAGGGGACCCCCACTTAGCAGGATGCAGAAAACAGAGTAACCACAAAGTGAAGTGGCCTTTTCCAGAGGGATAAATGCTGCTGTGGCATCGGTGAGTTGGGGGAAAATGGTTTAAAAAGGCCTCAGAATGGTGGCAGAGATGGAGACTTGGGAAATGATTCTCCAAGAGAAACCACACGTGGCATCAGGGTGATTTTGAGGGTATAAATGAAAAGCAGGGGGAAAACATCACCCTCACCACATCCCTCTCATTCCTCTCCTCCCAAAAAGCTGCTCTTGCCCAAAACTTCCCAAGCCAACCCCAAGCCAGATGTCCCAAAGCCAAGGCTGGTGCATTAATCCCTCAGCGTTTTTTCTTCTCCCTCTCTCCCTCTCATTTGCTATCATTGAATTAATTATCATTGATTGGAGCTCTGAGTCACCCCAGCACCTCTCCCCATGTGCCAGGGCCCAGCTTCCAGGCAGGGAGAGCACCTGATCCACCCAATAAACCAAAAATTGTGCTTTGAACCTCACCCCCAGCTCCTGCTCATGAGTTTGACCCAGCTGCCTCCCCTGCAGACCCAAGAGAGCTCCAAAAACCCCTCCTTTCACACAAAATAAAGGTCTCTCTGCATGGAGCAATGAGCAATGCCCAGGCATGGAGGCTTTTCAAACCCCACATCCCAAAAACCCCCTGGGGATTAGAGGAGCTCTCCTCCCTCAGTGGGCAGGAGAGCTCCCCACCTCTGAAAACAAAAAGCTTTGAGCACCCAACAACATCCCCCTGCAGCAATCTGGGGACCAGCAGTGCCCAGGCACGCAGCAGCTGCTGAGAAATATCCCAGCTCTTGCTTCAGTCACTCCTGCAAGCAGCTAAAAGCTCTTGGCAGGGCTCATGTCCTGCTAGAAACATTCCCCATCAGGTCGATTGATTTACCAAGGGCACGACTTGGCTTTTAACTCCCATCTCCTCCTCCCCGTTCAAAGCCATTTTATGTGTTAGCTCGAGACCTGCTGCCTGCAGCCTCCAGGGACCTGCCTTGGAAAGCAGCTTCCCAGCCTGGGACAAAAATTAGCATGACTAGAAATAAATAACAACAGCCCAGATTTTTATTTTTTTTTGTCCCCCAGACAAAGGCACCGTGAGAAATCAGCCCTCCTGTCTTGGCGTCTCAGCTCTCGCCCTCACGGCCCCTCGGTGACCTCCAGCCCCTTCCTCCAGCCTAATTTGGGGGGCAGATCTGCCACCAGCCTCTGCAGGGAGCTGCCCTGGGCAAGGCAGGAGCCTTGGCACAGCCCCAAATACCCAAATACCCAAATACCCCCGAGGTTTGCTGCTCTGAGCCATCAGCCCCAGATTTCCCCTCACGGGGAGTTCACATCCCCGACACCCAGCACAAGCTCTGGGTCAGCCCTGCACTGACCCTGCTGTGCCCGAGGAGGCTTTGGGGTGCTGGGGGATTGCCCAGCACTGTCCCAGAACCCCCAGGGCAGGGGGGGAGTCTGCCCTGCTCAGGGGAGACCCCACGGGCAGAGCTGCCCCCAGCATCAGGAGCACCTGGAGCCCCTCGGCCCTGGAGCCAGGCTGGAGAGCTGGGGGGTTCACCTGGGGAAGAGAAGGCTCTGGGGAGATCCTGGGGCTCCAGGAGAGCTGCAGAGGGACTTTGGAGAAGGAAGAATGGCTTCCCACTGCCAGAGGGCAGGGATGGATGGGATATTGGAAGGAATTGTTCCCTGTGAGGGTGGGCAGGCCCTGGCACAGGTGCCCAGAGCAGCTGGGGCTGCCCCTGGATCCCTGGGAGTGTCCAAGGCCAGGCTGGATGGGTTTGGAGCAGCCTGGGATGGTGGAAGTGTCCCTGCCATGGCAGGGGGTGAAGTGAGATGGAATTTAAGGTGCCAATTCCCCAACTCTGTGATTACTTTTCCACAGGCACCAGGATGCATCCCCTGCCCTCGCCTGTCCCACACAGGAGGAAGTGTGACCCTCCTCCCAGAAGTTCACAGAATCCTTCCTGAGCCTCCATCCACCTTTTCCGTGGGTAAAACATAAGGCTCAGTTGCCCGGGTGGAGGTAAGGAAGTAACAGACTGGGAGCTGGGAGGCTCCTATTTATAAGCTCAACTGCATCCTATTTTGCATCTGCCTCTGCTCTCCCTGTTCCTCGTCAGCACGGGCAAGCCATGGGGTTGCTATTTATTTTCTGTTTTTCTTTATTGTCATCAAATAAGCAGCGAGGATTTTTCCTGGCAGTGCTGGGGAAGCCAGGAACAGGCTCCTTCTGGGTAGAGCAATTACTCTCTTGACATCTTCACCTCCTGCCCGGCTGCCTGACAGGCCTTTCTATTTTCTCAGCTCTCTCCGGCATCTCCCGAGAAACAGAGCAGTTGTTGCAACAATAAAAATTAATACTTCGCAAGCAACCCGGGATCGTGGTGCAGCCTCCACCCAGAGCCCGACTCCGAGTCTTCCAGGAGGAAAAGAGAAGGAAGGAGTTGATGCTGGAGTGGGGAACTGCTCCCAAATCCCCCTGATCCAAATGCTGCTCTGCTTTGGCTCCTTGCATGGGGGTGGTTGGTCACAGGGGATTGATCC
>NC_031795.1:1840611-1841645 GCF_001522545.3 Parus major | reverse complement strand
CCCATCCCATCCCAGGGAACGTCTCCTCCCCGTGCTGCCGTGTCCCTGCACACCCCCTGATGTTTGGGGTTTTAATGCCATTTCAGGGCTTGGCCAGGGGCAGTTGGGCTCCTGTGGATTTATCCAGTTTCTCAGCAATAAATCCAACAGCTTGGCTTTCTCTCGCTGCCTTTTCCCTGGGCTGGAACGTGAGCTCCTACCAGATCCCTAAACACAGATAAGGCCTGCGAGGATATTCAGGGGAAGTATCGTATTCGTGCTCTATTCTTGTCCTATTCTCCAGGCAGCCAATTTTGGCCACTGTTTGAGATAAAAACCTGGGCTCCAGAGATATTTACAGGTCTGCTGTGATCCACTACAGCTCCTCTTCTAATCTTACCTGGGGATTAACCCGTGCTAACTCGCCCCCAAAACCAGCCCAGACCCCGCCTAAAAATAACAACAAGCTGTTTTCTCCTCCTGCAGCCCCCAAATCCTGCTCAGAAGAAGGCGGGGAGGAAGAGGGAGAAGATGCGATGGGTTTTTCAGCAGTTTGGTGCCTCCCACTGAAATCCCTCCATCTCCCTTTCGGGGCTCGCTTGTTTTAGAGGAGCTTTTTGCACATTAGTCATCCCTTCTCCCGGGTTGCATAACGCCCCAGCTAAAAATTGCATCCTGCTGGCTCCGTGTCAGCTCATGCCCAACCCTCCTTGCTCGGGTGGGGATGAGATTTTGGGGGGTCCACTAAAGGTTTTCCACCCTGAGAAACCACTGTGGCATTGGGATGAGCTGCTCTGGGAACCTGAGGGGGCAGAGGCAAGGATGGGATCTCCTGGGATCTGGGGCTGCTCTGGGTTTAACCTTCGACCTCCAAGAGACTCAGACCCCAAAGTTTGAGCATCTTGATGTGATTCTTCTGCGAGAGACAGGGTTTCACAGGCAGCTCATCCCCAGAGTCAGTGCGTGACCTTGGATAAATCACCTGTGATCCAAAGGACACTGGAGTCATGGAGGGTCACCTTCCCTCGGGAGGGAGGGAGGGAGGGAAGGAGGGA
>NC_031795.1:1806963-1839776 GCF_001522545.3 Parus major | reverse complement strand
GGAGCTGATTTGGACATGTGCTGACTGCTCCTCCTGGCAGCTCCTTCTCCACACCAAGGGAAACTGAGGCAAGGGCAACTAGCAGGAGGGTCCTGGCTGTGGGATCTGCCAAAATCCATCCCAGCTTCTTGCAGGTGCAGGGACTGTGGAATCAGAATCCTCAAAGTTGGAAAAGTCCTCCAAGATGATCAAGTCCAGCCTGTGACCAGCCTTGCCCCACAGGCATCCTCCTCCTCACTGAGCACCAACCTCAGTTTGCCCACGATGGAGGGGAAGGGTCTGACCCCAGAGAACTCTTGGGGCTCTTTGTTTTTTAAGCACACCCAAATCTAAGCTCTCCTCCCCAGAGGCTCCAGCCCTGACTTGCTCAGAGTGAGGAAAGAGGCCAAGAGAGCACCAAGGAGGACTCAGGACCAGGGCTGGGCCCCCCAAACCAGCCCCTTGCAGCCACCCAAACACCTCCAGGGAGGCTGAGCTGGACAGAACCGAAATGAGCCACAGGTCAGGGGCTGAAGGGTTTGTTCAAGTACGGGAAGACACCTGGGATCATCCAAAACCACCCCAAATCCGAAACACGTGAGCCAAAGCCAGCAGTGCAAGAGGGAGTTTGACTCTCCAGCCTCATCCTCCCGGGGATGGGGAGAGTCTGCTTCAAACCCAGCTCCCCATGGGGATGTTCTGCCCCACCCTCACATCCATCCCAAACAAAGACTCATCTCCCATTTATTTAGGCATCATTCTGCCTCAAATCTCTCTCTGGCCCAATATTCAGCACCAGCAGCTTTCCCTTTATTCCTCTTCCCACCACTTCCCTGCTCTTCATGGGAGTGTCCGTAGCTTTTGTCCCAGCCTCTGTGTGCTCCCTGCACCCTCTCCCAGGGCCCTCCAGCCTCCACCAGATCTCAGGGCTGGTTTCCAAGGCCTTCAGGCCCATCCCTGAGGCTGGAAGGAGAAGCAGACACAATCTGGGAAAGAACAAGTAGGATTTAGGCGGAAAAAGGCACAAAACAAGAGGGGAACCACTGCTGGGCAGGGAATAGAGGTTTATTCATCTGTTGCCTCCAGAAACTTGAGACTGGTTTTAAAACAAACCAAACAAAATAAAAGCTAAAAATATATGAATTCAGCCATTTCCAGCACAATGAGATATAATTTTATGAGTCAACTTGTCCTCCTCGTGTTTCCACCAGCCTTTAGCCCAAAGCAAACGGCCCACGGGAGGGAGGGCTCGACACCAGAGGGAATTGCAGGGTTTATTTGGGATGAATAAGGTCTCAAGGAGGGGAAAAGTCCCCCAACACCTACTCCAGGGACTGTCCGTACACGTGGACACGAGACAAGCTCAGTGGAGGCGTTACAGGTCCTGCGGCCGGGGCAGGCGGAGCTGGAGAGGGTCAGAACCAGCTCTGGGGATGGAGAAATCCCAGCTGGGGCTGCTCTGGGCTCTGGAGACGCGGTGGGGCCGGGGGGACACACGGGGCACAGCGAGGTCCTGTTAGAGGATGGAGGGGACGGGGGAGCAGGGGCGCTGCAGGGAGCAGGGGGAGCTGCAGCGGGACGCCAGCGGAGCCAGGCCCACCGCGGATCCTGCCACTCCATCTATGCTGCTCAGGCTCCGGGATTTTCCATAGCCTCGGTGAAGAAAACAGACAGGTTAGAGCCCAGCAGCCTCCTGCCCGAGGCTCGGGAAGCTGAGAGCGCCAGGCTGAGCCCCACACCCCCAGCAACCCCCTAGAAAAATCCAGGAAGGCATTTCTGAGGACAACCAGGCTCCCGTGGATCCTCCAAACCTTCCCACTCCCTTCATCGAGCAGCGCCGGCCAAATCCAGGACTCGAGAGGCATCAATGAGACCAAATTGCTCTTGTAGGGTGCTGGGTTTTGTTTCCCAAATTGCTCTGAATGAGGAATGAGTCTGGGGATTTTGTGGGCTGAAGCAGACGGGGAAAAGCGGCAGAACTCAAACAAATATGGATTTGGAAGGAGTGATTCCCCCAGCTCTGGTGTTTACACCCCTGTAGCAGCAAGCTGCTGCTGACACCTTCCTGTGTGGAAAGGAGCAGGTAGATGTGCTCATTATTTCCATAAGAAGTTGCATTAAAGAGCAGATATTTCTATTTCTTTAAGCACGGGGACCCTTCACACTCCCCCAAAGAGCCAGGAATTTCTCCAGCTTTTATTGAAAAAGCAACAGCCAGAAGAAATCTCCTCACAGGTCAAAAACCACTTTTCTTGCTGGAAAGACACAAAGCCTTTGCACTGAAAACTGCATTTGGAGCTCCACAGAGCACCACTGCTAAGGATGAGGCTGTTCCCTGGGTCTGGTGCCAAAAGATGGAAAATTGATGATGCTCCCAGCCGTGCTGAGCCCAATGTCCCCAGGCCTGGATCTTCCCTGAGGGCACCCGGCTGAGCAAACCCAGCCAAGCCTGGGCCTTCCCAAGGCACCAGCGAGTTCCAGGGAAAGCAAAGCCAGGGAAGCAGCATGTGGGGGGTGGGGAGCAGAGGGAGGCAGCTCCTGACAGCAGAAAAACAAGGTGATGGATGGTCCCTTCGGCAGTGCCAGGCTCAGAACCCCTCCCCGTGTCCCGCCCCAGGAGCTCGTGGCACACCTTTGGGTTCTGCTTTGGTGCTGGTTGGGGCTTGGACCAGGGGTGTCACAGCAGACCTGTCACAGCATCACCCTCCCACACCCCCTCCGGGGGATGCCGAGACAGGAGCACCCCCTGGAAAGGCTCCAGGGCACCATCTCATCAAATCTGGGGGTTGACCCCTCCTGACATTTCTTTCCCAGCCCCAGCAGCCAGCGGGGATCCTTCAACCCCTCCCCACCTCTCAGCCCCCAGGAGACACAGCTCCCCCAGCTGCCGGGCAGGGGCAGGTCCAGGGGACAGAGGGACACCTGCCCAAAGCTGGTGCTGACTCCAGCAAAGCTCTCCCCATCCCCACAGTGGAACAGAACAGCAGCAGGCCTGAGGAGAAGAGCAATTTCCTTATTTACTTCTTGGCACGGATCCACACAGCGAGTGAGGAGGGAAGCGAGCACAGCCCTGAGCTGGGGGGAGCTGGGAGCTTCCCACCCACAGCAGCTGATGCAAAGACCCCTCTGCTCCCCAAAACATTCCCAAAAAACCACACTGGGCTCATCCCTCCTTGCCTTGCTCTTTTCCCCGGGTGTTCTGAGGCTCTTTGAGGAGCTCAGGCGTTTCCTGAGCCGTGGGGGAAGCAGCCGTGCTGAGATCCCAGCGGTCCCTGAAAGCTTGGGGCAAGCCTGGGTGCAGCACCCAAACAGCAGCAGGAGGTGTTAAATGGGGTCGGGGTTTGCAGTGCAGGGAGCTGCTGCTGGGGCTTGTGGGGGTGATCTTTGCCTCTCATCCCAAACTGAATAGGAAAGGGTGCAAACAGGCACAGAAACAGGCTCAAAACCACACTGCTCACTCTGATAAAGTCTCAAGCATCACATTTTGGGGCAGGACTTCATAAAGATGTTTGATTTCCCCAGGGACCCTCTGCTAACCTGCCCTGAGCCCGACGCTTTGTTCTCTCCATCAGTTTGTCCCAAGCCACGCTTGCAGGAGCACCTGGAAGGAGCTCAGGACTCGGTCCCTCCAGGCTTTCCCACCACACCCAGGGCCAGGTGTCACCAGAGTGAAGCCACAAGGCACAGGGGGCTCGTGCTCTGCTAATTGCCACAGCCGATGAACAGAGCCGCTGTCCCAGGAAGTCGCCCCGGGGCTACCCGGGGTCACCGGGACTGCTTTAGGATCAGCTGCCCATAAAACAGCCCTGGTGGCCCCCGGGGCTCCTCCGGACCGTGGCTCTGCTCAAACAGGCACAGGCTGGGAGCTGCTGGCAGCTGGGGTGGGGTAAAACAGGAGGCAGCACAGCCCAGGAGTGTCCTGCTGTTGGGGACAGGGTGCAGCTCCTGTGGGGTCGTGTCCCCGTGCAAATGTGGGCTGGTCCTCGGTTTCCCCCGGCCAGGGAACTCCAGGGATGCTCCCGTGAGCATTCCCAGATCGATCCCAGCCTGCATGCTCAGGCCATGGGAGAGTCGTGGCCCTGCACTGACTGCAAGAAACAGAGGGAAAATCAGCTGCACGATGCTCTGTGGAGCCAGAAATTGCTGTTAATGTGCTGATAAGGGAGGTGGAGATTTTTAAGAGACACAGAGATGGCACATGGGGACACGGGTCAGTGGCTGAGTGCTGGGGGCAGGATGGGCTCGTAGAGCTCTTTTCCAACCCAAGTGATCCCGTGGTTCCATCCTAACCAGTCTCACTGGCTGGACTCATCCTGCCTCCCTATCCCTCCATCCGAGCAGGGGACAGGGCCAGGACAGCCCCGTGCCAAGGTGTCTGCGCCCAGCAGGACACATTTTTGGGAACTGCTGAGCAGAACCCCAGTGCTGAGGGGAGATAAAGGGTCTGGAGCCATCCCTGGCAGCCAGGGAGCAAAGCAATACCACTGGAAACAGCCAGAGGAGCCAGAAACACATTCCAGATAGGAACCCACAGCAATCCAATCTGCTGCAGGCTCAGGTCCAGGGGCAGGAGCAGCTCTTCTCTCTGAGCTGCCCCAACAAGACCAAGAGCTGGAGTCGGGGTTAAGCCACAATGGATGCTGAGATCTGCAGCTCATTCCCAAACCAGCTCCCTCTCCTGATTTCCACAGCTTGTACAGACACCAGTACCTGTCCCAGGATCTGACAGATGGCCATCACTGAGTCGGGCTCAGAACCAAGCTCATCACAATTTGCAGAGCTGCCAACATCCCAGTACCAGAACAAACAGCCTCAGCAGGAGATAAATCAAGACCAAGGGGAGAGGCACCGCTGCGGCTCCCAGCGGCTTTCAGCTGGAGGCTGCTTGGCCCCCTGGTCACCTCTGGTCATCTCTGGTCACCTCTGGTCATCTCTGGTCACCTCTGGTCATCTCTGGTCATCTCTGGTCATCTCTGGTCATCTCTGGTCACCTCTGGTCATCTCTGGTCATCTCTGGTCATCTCTGGTCATCTCTGGTCATCTCTGGTCATCTCTGGTCACCCCTGACCCCTGAGCATTTCACTAGGCCAGCCCTGACCTCCCAGGACAGCCTCCCACCTGTCTGTCCCACAGCCCAAGCAGGACACGGATGCTGAGGTTCCCTGTTCCCAAAAGGTCTCAGGCACAACTGGAGCCCCTCTGGACACCAGCCCCAGCTTTCTCCAGGCACAACATCATTCCAGCAACATGGGGATGAGTGACCCGTGCACACCTGCTGTTTTAAAGTGTAAAAGGCTCTCTGAAATTTGCAGGGAGTACAGCAGAACACCCCAAGAGCCACCACCACAGTGCCCTTTCAAAGAGCTGCTGCTGCCACCACACGAGGACAGAAATCTCCTGGTCTCCTGCGATGCAGTGATGGGATTTGGGAGCGAGTGAAAGCAGCTCTGGATCCTCAGCTCTTAGAGCTGCTCCACTTCTCCTGGCTTCAGTGGGACCAGATTCAAATGCTTCAGCTGAAGCCTGACTTCAGCATTTTCTAAGGGGGAAGATCAGCACTGGCTTTCATCCCTCTCCTCCATCCCTTCCAGTTCAGCATTCCAGTCTGAAATGGGACTAAACCTCTCTCCCTTCTCCACATGAACAGGCAGTAAGAGACCAGCTTCACAGGAAAAGGCACTCACAGGGAAAAAACATCAGGCTTTTCAAGCAGATATTTGATGGTACCCCGAGGATGAGTGAAGCTTTTCCTCTCTGTCCTCTTTCTGAGGCTGAGCAGCAATGCCAAAGGGAATCCTTGATTTCCCAGGAGGAAACAACCAATTTGCTTGTACTACTGATCAATGTGATTGTCCCAAACACCTCCCTGCTTCCCACCCAGAGCAGTTCCAAAAGGAACAAACCCTGGAGGCTCTCCAAAGCACCAACAGCTCTTGGGGAGCAGCTCAGAAATCAGCACATCATCCATTCTCCTGCTGGTCCCAGCTCCCAGGCACCGTTCCCTGCCAGCGACGGGCACCACTTGGTACCAGGGAGGTAGAAGTAGGTCAGCCCTGCAGCTGCAGCATCCCACGCCACCCTGGACACACAAAACACTGCACAACTGGAAAACTGAGCTGTGCCCTAAGAGTTATCCCAGCAACTGAGGGTGCAGCTTGATTTTGGGGGGCTGGTTTGCCCCTCTCTGGGGCTGGAGTGCTGGGAGATGGGTAGAGGAGCAAAGAAGCCTGAGACCAGGTTGGAGAAGATTTTGTTTTGTCATGGGAAGAAGAGTTTTGTGTTTTCCTGACTCATCTCCCCCTCAGTTTCCCATGGAAAACCTCAACACTTAGCACAGCTCCTGTTCCAAACCCAGAGGAGCCTTTCTGGCAGCCCGGAGCTGCTGGCAAGGCAGCACTTGACACATCTCCCCACGCTCGAACCCACCCAAAGCCACCGGAGGGGAGAGGAAGGGAAAAGCCTCTGGATTCTTTTTTCCCTACTGAAAACCTTTGGGTCACCTTCAGTCACAACCTCAGCACGTGCCCAGGAGAGATGTCCCACTCACAGCATCCAGAGACGAGTGGACCCAGGGAGAGGAGCTGGGTGTCCCCAGGGAGGGCAGTGCAGCCACCACGGGGTCACAGACCCCAGGTGGGGACAACAGGGGAGGAGAAAACAAAACGTGGAGCCAGCACGGAGAGATGTGTTGGATGGAGGTGAAGCAGATGGAGAGGCAGGAAGACGCGGATTTGGGGAGCAGAGAACAGCCAGGCAGGCGGATGGAGATGAACCAGTCTTGGATCGGCTCAACAGAACTCAGCCTCCACCTCTCCCTCCCCACCCGGCTCCTGCTCACACCTCCAGCCGTACCTTTCTGGATGCCTCCGTCTGCCGCACAGGAGAAGTCCCCCGTGGCCAGCAGGAAGCACGTGGAGGATTTCTTGTTCTTGTCCCGGGTGCTGGAGCGCCGCATTGGCCGCTTCTCCTCGTCCGTCGGGGACAGCGGCTGCTCCTCGTCCGACAGCACCACGTTGGCCTCACCGTTCTGCTTGGAGTCTGCAAGGAGGTGGCAGAGACCCATCAGCAGCTGACAAACCCACGGGAGAAAGCGCTCAGGGCGGCCAGAAGGGGCTGGTCAGGCCGGGCCAGGAAGCAGAAGAGCAGGTTGCAGGTGGCCCAGAGCAACATTCACCAATTGGGGTGCTGATCCCAGCCTGGACACGCTCATTTAGAGCAGCCAGGGGAGCAGGACAAAGACAGACATAATTCCAAGCAGCTCTAGTCCTGCTGAGGGTTATAAAACCTGCATGAAGCCAAAGCTGGGGATGAAACACCCCAGGTTTTTGAGATCCACCCACTTAATTGGAGGGAATTAGCTCTCCAAAATTCACACTGCTGAGGAACGGGCTGCTCGGGGGTAGTGGGAAGTGCTAATTTATGTCCCCTGGCTCCCTGGTTCGTTGGCTGGGAGGATGCTCTGCCACGTGAGGGCCTGGCCTGGGCTCCTGGCTCGAACTGTTCCCTGCTGCCAGGGCTCCTGGGGCAGATGGGATCCTCAGGCGTGTGGGAAAAGGAGATTTATAAAGGAAAAGAGCAGTTTGGGGCAGCTGGAGCTCCCTGTTTCCCCACCAGGGGAAGGCCCATCACTGTTAAACACCTGTGGCCAGATGTGCAGCTGCCCAGGGCTGACCCCAGTGTTGGTGCAGGACACAGCCCCACCATGGGAACTCCTGTTCCAGACACCCCAGAGGTGCCACTGGCAGCAAACCAAGACAAGAAGGGGCAGGGCAGCCAGCATGGCCAGCACTGGCAGCGGGGCAGGGCTCACACAGACCCCCAGAGTTAGCCCAAGGGATGGTCCCCACAGCTGCCCACAGCTGGGCCGTGCCTTCTCCTGGTCCAAAGGGAAGACTGGCCAACCCTCAAACTTCAGCTCAGTGTGTGAGAGGAAAAAAAGAAACATCCAGGGCCTGGTTTTGCTCAGGATTTGGTGCAGCAGGGCAGGGATTCAGTCTAGCAGCAGATGAATGAGGAGGTGGGGTCAAGCCCCAGGGAATGTCCATGGATTCATCAATGGACAATCAAAGTTACCCTGATTGACGGTGGGAGGAAGCAAAGGAAAAATCTGTCCCAAAGGCATGACCAGGCTAACATGGGAGTAGGGCAAGTGGCCTTAGCTCTGTCACTGTGAGGGAGAGGCAGGCTAAGTGGGGACACCTTGAAACCCACTGTGGTGACTTGATGTGTGCCATCAGGAGGGGAGGATACAGCCCTTGGGGAAGCAGGATATGGCCTTTGGGGAAGCAGGATATGGCCTGGAAGCAGGATATGGCCTGGAAGCAGGATATGGCCTGGAAGCAGGATATGGCCTCTGGGGAAGCAGGATGTGACCTTTGGGGAAGCAGGATGTGACCTTTGGGGAAGCAGGATATGGCCTTTGGGGAAGCAGGATGTGACCTTTGAGGAAGCAGGATGTGGCCTGGAAGCAGGATATGGTCTCTGGGGAAGCAGGATATGGCCTTTCCCCACTGCCTGGATGGGGGATTTGACCTGCAGCGCCCTGTTCCACCAGCATAGCCCCCAACCCTCACACCCAAAGGGCCCAGCCCTTTCTGCCCCAGCCCAGGGCTGGGGCCACGTCCTGCCCGCACAGGGGAGCAAAGGCGTCGCCTTGAGGGCTCCTGGAGGTCTCCCCCTCCCTCGGCCCCACCTTTGGGGTCTCACCTGACCGTTTCCGCTCAGTCGCCCCCTCCTCTACTGCCAATGGGCAAGTGTCGCTCTGGGTGCTGTTCCGGGGGGAGTTTTCCTCAGATTTGCTGTAGGTGGGGGAGTCCAGCGGGGCCGGACGGGGTATATGCTTTTTCTTCTTCTTTGGCAGCTTCTGCTTGGCCATGGCCAATGAATAGTACATCCCAAAGTTATTGACGATGACGGGCACGGGCATGGCGATGGTCAGCACCCCAGCCAGGGCGCACAGGGCCCCCACCACCATCCCCGACCAGGTCTTGGGGTACATGTCACCATAGCCCAGGGTCGTCATCGTGACCACGGCCCACCAGAACCCGATGGGGATGTTCTTAAAGTGAGTGTGGTCGCTCCCGGTGGGGTCGGACGTCTTGGCCCCGATCCGCTCGGCATAGTAGATCATGGTGGCGAAAATCAACACCCCCAAGGCGAGGAAGATGATGAGGAGCAGGAATTCGTTGGTGCTGGCCCGGAGCGTGTGGCCCAGCACCCGGAGACCCACAAAGTGCCGCGTCAACTTGAAGATCCGGAGGATGCGGACGAAGCGCACCACCCGTAGGAAGCCCAGCACGTCCCGGGCAGCTTTGGAGGACAGGCCACTGAGACCCACCTCCAGGTAGAAGGGCAAGATGGCCACGAAGTCAATGATGTTGAGCAGGTTTTTAATGAAGAGAAGCTTATCTGGGCAGCAGATGATGCGAACCAGGAACTCGAGGGTAAACCACAGCACGCACACCCCTTCGATGTAGGTGAGGATGGGCTCCGTCTCCACTTTGTGTGTCAGCAGCACCGTCGTGGTGTTGCCGACCACCAGGGTCTCCGTCACGTTGACGTCGATGTTGAAGGCCTCGTGCGTCTCCAGGCAGAAGGTTGTGATGGAGACCAGGATGAAGAAAAGCGAGGCGAAAGCAACCACCTGTGAAAGTCAAAATTACACGGGCTGTGAGCTGATGTGGGACAACCTCTTCTGTTTGGAGGTCAGAACTCTCCAGGTGCTGCCACCCACTGCCCCAGGACAAAGGGTGGAGAATGAGGACGGATCTCTGGACCTCTCCCATGAGCTGACAGCAAACCTCAATGCTTGGGGCCATCAGTCCAGGACTTTTCTCCAAGTGCTAAGATCTGTACAGGAGAAGGAGTGCTGGAGGTGTGCCAGGAATGGTGGTGGTGGGGATGAGGGAGAACTGGGACAGGCTTGGACTGGAGCAATCCTCCAGTGGGAGCAGATATGGAAAGGGAATTTTGACAGGGCAAATTCAAAGAGCTTTCCCCCACATCCATCACTAACCCCTCTAGAAACCAGGTTCACACTTCACAAATGTGAGCTTTGGGGTCTGGATGTGTCAGAGATGTCCTCTGCCCTCTCCCTGGGGGTCAGTTGTGGGTGATGTGCCCACAGGAGGTCCAGGACTGGGAGGGCAGCACAAGGAGAGGAGCAGGCAGAGCTCAGCCTCCTGCTGATGCCTGGACCTGGTGACACCCAGATGTTCCCATTTCTCCATTGCTCTGCCCAAGCAGGGAGACCATCATCCCTCCATGTCTCCTCCTCTCGGATGAGAGCGAGGAGGGGCCGGCAGCACGCATTGGAAGTCACAGGCTGTGTCACAAAGTACCACCTTGTGGTCCCATCAATCCTGGGATGGGATCACATCAGGATCCCAATCCATCGTGATTCTGCTCCCTCCCTCATGGCAATCCCATGACCTGGAGCATCTGTTTCCAAGAGCCACCCCCCCATCCCCCCCCGCCCCCCCGCCAAAAAAAAGCTTCAGAGCAGAAGAACTCTTGTTCCACCTTCCTCCAGCACTAAAGCACGGTGGTTTTGGCTCCCAGGGAGCAGGTCCTGCTGCAGCCCCTTCGCTGCACCTGCAGCAAGCAGGACGTGACCTCTCTCTGTCAAACCCACCCGAGCGGCTGCGCTGGCAGAGCTGCACCGTGAGGCTGCTCCAGGCGACAGCCCGGATCCTCGGCTGGAGTGAATCAGCAGCAGAGACAGCCTGAGTCACGCTGGAGAAACACCCGGCCCCGGACAGCGGCAGAGCCGGCAGCCCTGAGCCTCCCAGAGCATCCTCAGGGGTGTCCCCAAGGGCAGACCCGCGTGGGTCCGCCACAGAGAGCAGCAGCCCCGCTAGAGTTTGGTGTGAAGTTTAAATCAGGCATTAAATGATGGAGAAACCTCTGGAAGATGATCCTCCTGCCCCAGTGGGAGACACCTGCTTATGGACGGAGTGAGATGCTCCTCACCCCTCAGTCAGATCCCTTTGGACCCTGCATGGGGATTCAGCTCTGAAGGCTGATCAGCCGTGTGCGGTTTGGGAAACAAATCCAACAAAACTGGGATCTTAAAGCAAGGCCAGCTTAACCAGACAAGTGTCTCTACACAGTGGTGGCACAGCCAAAATAATCCGCTCTGCAGCTGAGGGCTGAGTCACGTTCCTGAGCTTCCCCGTATGGGGAATCTTGGGAAAACCTGAGGAGTAAAAATTTAGACTTAAAGCAAAGTAGAAAGAAAAAAAAATCACCCAGGAAGGTAGTGAGACCATGCAAACACTTGAGTAATGAAGCAGCCCTGCTGCTGGGTGCGAGGTGAGACCTGATTTAGCCCAAGGAGCAAAATCAGCCTTTAAAAATAGCAGAGCTGGATTCACAGCCGGTGCCAACCATAGTGTCCCCCCCAGAGTGCTGCTCCAGTTCCATGTCTGACCCAAGATGTCTCACCTCAGCTTCAGTCTCTGCTCCAAACTCAAGTTCTTTTCCAAAAATGTCTTTAAAACAAAATCTATGTATAAACCCAGTACTACCAGTACACACCAGAACTCCCTCCAGAACATGCTGATGTTCTACACAATCTTGACCTGCACTCAACAGCTTGAGATTGGTGTTCCCAAAAAATCCATGAGCCTACAGAGCCTGGAAGTCCCCATGAAAGTGAGGTCAGGACTCCCCAAGTTGAGCTGCAAAGGGAAAAAATAATGAGGAACTGCATGTAAGAAGAGTTTGGACGTAGAGGCAAAATCCCAGCCAGGGCAGGTTCCCATGGGGAAGAAGAGTGTTGAGCTCCAGATGGGACAGCAGTTGCACCAGGGACCAAATATTCCCTGTGTGGATTAGACTGAGGAACCAGGGACCCATGGCCATGGATGGTGCATGGAAAAGAGGCTAAAACATAGCAGAGATCTCTAACCACGCACTCACAGTCGCCAGCTCAGGAGGAGAAACGCTGGAGGGAGGGAGGGAAAGACAGAAATAACAAGGAGCCAACTGAGTCAGGACCCGAGGGGCTGCTCCATGGAGAGGAGCGAGGACCAGAGAAATTCAGCCCTTGAGACTCTTAGTCACAGCTGCCACACAGAGAGGGAGAGGGTTTACATGGACAGCCTGGGACTGCTGCTTCCCAAGGTGCTGTTCAGCGCTCCAGCACGTTCCCTGCAGCCAGCAGCACCCCTTTGGCTCTGGAGAGAAAGGAGGACACCCCGAAATGGGGCATTAAAGAAATCCCAACCACCACAAACCTCACCCACCACAAAAGCCAGGGCAGTGCCAGGAATGTTGTACCCACAGGGATGCTCAGGAATCCCGCAGTACTGGATGGTGACTCCAGCCAGGAACTGGGTGCACTCACTTGGGCTGGTTGCTTTGCTCTGTGCCTCAGTTTCCCCTCTTGCCAGAGCAGTCTCCTAAGCTATGGCAAAACGATACGAGTATTTATTCCTGTTGCCTCTGGAAGTTGATGGTTCCCATGGCACTGCTGAGCTGAACATTCATCTCGAGCAGTGGGAAGGAAGCAGGGAGATCCCAGTACCAACTGGTCCCACTCCAGCCCCAGTCTGGCCTCAATCACAACCATCACTGCTCCCTCCAATACATTCCTCCTGCTAAAGCCTTTCCAGGAGCAGCTCAGCACACAGGAAAAGCAGAACCAAATGACACCAGGGGGAAAAAGACTAGTTGAATTATTCTGCTTGGGTTTATTTTTAATTTTGTTTAATTTTTTATTTGGAGCTCTACACCACTCAGAGCATCTCTCCAAGGTGAAGAGTCCTCAGAGATGGGCAAAGGAGGGGGTACCCTTTTAAAACGGGTTCAGCTCTTGCTGCCCGAGCATTCTCTGCCTGTGTGTGTTGCTCTAACATTTGCTGCAAAAACACCTCCTTGCCAAACTGACCCCTGCCCCGCACGCTGCTCGTGGGTGTGAAATGCCTGCAGAATTTCTTACCATTGATGGGGTTTTTTTACACCTCTAAATGCATCCAGAATTCATCTCCATCCCAACTGCCTGCCTGTGTGTGTGTGCAGATTTATAAGCTGGGTGTGCCAGGGGCTGGGTGGGTACGGGTGGGTGTCTGGGGGCCGGTGGGCAGCGATTTGGGGGTGATCCACGAGGAGCTGGGAGAGGAGACGGAGCGCAGGGAGCGCCGGCTAGGAGCCTGCAGACGCGCCTGGTTTGGGGGGACACATCCCGGGTGTGGTGGTGCCCGCGGGCAGGGAGCGGCTGCGTGCCCAGGGAGGGTGGAGAGGTCTCTGGTGTTTGTGCTCAGGTGTGCTCAGGTGTCTCAGGTGTCTCAGGTGTGCTCAGGTGTGCTCAGGTGTGCTCAGGTGTCTCAGGTGTGCTCAGGTGTGCTCCTCAGGTGTGCACACACTCGGTACCGGGGCCACACGTGGTGAGGGGGCTGCAGGGTGTCATGGGCTCCGTGTGCTGTGGTGGGGACAGCGAGCAGGGGGGGCACGGGGTGTCCCCTGGGGCTGCGGCTCCTGTGCAGGAGGAGCGTGTGCTGCTTGGGGACAACCACCAGGATCCCATTTGCTGCAGGAGCTGACCCCCAGCCCTGAGCTCCACGCCACACCTGGGCTGTTAAATGTGGGATTTGGCATCGTGCAGCCCAGCAAGAGGAACCCAAACATCCTATCCTAGAGCATCCCGAAACTCTGCCAGGAGTCAGCCCTGCCAAGGACAATCCCTCATCTCCGTGTGCCCAGGAGGTGCCCAGGGAGCACTCGAGGGCACAAAGGGAACAGGGATTGTGCTTGGCCCCGGTTTCAGCCCAGCTCTCCCCGATGTGAAGTGTTGGGAGGGCACTGGGAGACAAGGGAAGAGGTGTCCTGTAGGATGGGAGATGGCTCCCATGCCCCACAGTAGGAGGGGACAGTTATGGGGTGGCCTCAATAACCCACCAGGAAAGTCAGTCTTGCCCTTGAGGAGGGGCAGGTGAAGACACAACCCCAGCACGGCCCCACGCCACGTCCCGGCGCGTTTCGGGAGCTTACCCTTGCCGCCTTGGACGAGTAGGGATCCTCAAAGAGCGCCCACATCTTGGGCTGCCAGTTCCGGCAGCAGCCACCCCCTCCGGCAGCCCCTGCCGCCCCTGGGGGCCTGTCATCCATGCCCAGGCGCTGAAGGGCCATCTCCCTACCCCCTTCCTCTTCGGGCTCCTCTCCGCCAGCCCCTCCACCAGGTTCGGGACTCTCAAAGATGTCCAGGGCCTCTTCGGCGTCACGGTGCTGGCGGTAGGTCATCCAGCAGCAGGGCTCCACGTCGGTCTCGTCGATGCCCCAGTAGGTCAGCTCCTCCTCGAAGAGGGGCCCGCAGATGTCCGCGGGGCAGTGCAGCTTCCCCGTGCGGTAGTAGTTGAGCACGTAGGAGAAGATCCCGGGGTGACGGTCGAAGAAGAACTCGTTGCTTTTACCATCAAAGTCAAAGTTGCTCTGGGCGTCGGGGTCAGCCAGCCAGGCCAGGCGGGTGCCCGGCAATGTCCGAAGGGTGCTCTTGTAGGTCTCATGCCGGGTGCCCCCTACATTGATGGTGATCTTGTCCGACTCTTCCCCTTTGCCCATCTCTTCCTTCAGGCATGTTTTGGAGGGTGGTTTGTTCCCAGACTTGCGTCCACGGTAGGAGGAGACACACACCGAGCTGATCATAGATTTCGGTGGATGGGAGATGCCCACAGCGTGCACCCTTCCTCCGGGCGAGGAGCTGGGGTTCAGCGAAGGCAGGAGGGGAGGACAGAGCCGGGACTGGGGAGGGGAAAAGGGGGGGCTCAGGCTCGGCTCTGGCCTCGGGGGGAGCAAGCTGGAGCCGCGCCGGACACCGCGGGCGGCTGGGGGACAGCAGGGGAGGCTGCAACCTCCACCCCCTCCAAAGCCACCCCCCCAAATAAAACCGCCCTAAACCGGGAGCCAGCCCAGCCCTGCCGGGCAGCAACAAGTGCGGGATGGAGGGGGCCAGGGGCGGGCGGGGGGTGCGGCAGCCGGGGGGGGATGCGGGCCCGGCCGGGAGGACGCTGGGGAAGGGATGGGGGGATGCTGAGCCCGGCCGGGCGGTGCGTCCCCCCCCTCCCGGTACCTGCAGCGCCAGGCGCGGGGGGGCCCCGCCGCCCGCCCCTCCCGCTCCGGCGGCTCCGCGCTCCCTCCGCCCCCCCCGGGCCGGGCTCGGGGAGGAGGCGGCGGCCGGGGGGCTCTTCCCCGCTTCCAGCGGAGAGAAGGGGGGATGGATGAGCCCTCTCCGCCTCCCCTCCCGCTCCCCCTCCCCGGGGGTCCCCGTTCACGCGTGGCCAGGCCGGGGGGGCCTGTTGCGCCCCGGCGGTGCCTTCCTACGGCGGCGGGAGCGGCTGCGGGGCTCGCCGGGGCTTTTATAGGGCTGGGAGCGAGCGGTGGGGTTACGGGAACCGGCGCCGCCCCGCCGGGGGGCCGGGGACCCCCAGCGCCCAGCCCCGCAGCCCGCCCGGTGCCCCCCCTGCGCTGCCCTCCCTCTCATCCCCGCATCCATCCCTCCCTCCATCCTCCATCCATCCCTTCATCCCCTCCACCCCCAGCCCAACCCTCCGCCTACCCCCGGGTCCCCCGCACCCCCCGGCACCGGCTCACCTCCCCGCGGGGCCCGACGTGCCGGTGAGGGTCTCGGGGGGTCGGTGTCAGCGAGGAGTGAACCCCGGACACCCCAGCTCCTCTTCGCGCCGGAGGGGAAATGCAGCCCAGAGCTGCCTGCGGATCTGGAGCCAGCTCTTGGCAGAGGCTCCCGCAGATCCCATCCCTCCCTGGCTCGCAATCCCTCGCTCACCGAGAGGTCAGGAGAGACCGACCCCGGGGCCGGTGGGGAGCTGGGAGGCTGCACTCAGACCTGAGCCCCCTTCCCTCCCACCACCCTCCCCGAGCATCTCTCCGCCCTGTTTCTGCTCCTGCGTGTGAGATGCCCCTTTCCTGCAGCGGCTGCCGGGGCTCGGGGTACCAACCACCCCAGCCCCGGGGCCCTTCCCCTAAACCCCCTCCCCGGGGGGCTCCGACCCCCCCGGGATGCTGGTGATGCTCAGCCCCAGCTCCTGGGGCTGGCGAGGAGGTGAAGAGCTGCGGTGCCCCGGGGCCGGGGCTGTCACCCAGGTGAAGACCCGAGGGACTCATCCTGCCAGCGCTGTTTACTTCTGCACCGGCACTGCCGGTGCTGCTGCACCGAGGTGTGGGGGGTGTTTTGGGGTCAATGGAGGGGTCCAGGCCCAGCACAGGCCTGTTGTCAGGGTGAGGCTCTCATCCAGGAGGGTCAGCACTTGGATAAGGGAGTTCTTGGTGCAGGGCGAGGGGACGTGGAGTGGGGGATGCTGCCTCAGCATCCCTCTCTGCACCTCCCTGGGCTGTGCTGTGCATTGTCACCCCGCCAGGGCCCCTCCTCACCCCTGCCCAGGTTTGTCCCCTCGGTGATGTGTCCCCAAAATCCGGGGGGCATGGAGGGGGCGGCTGGGGAAAGCGCTCCACCCAAAAAAATCCACGAGGCACGAGAGGCACGCTCGAATCTTACCACCGAGAAAGCCCTGCTCCAAGTGTGACTGCAACTCCACAGCTTCCAGGGCCGGATCCTGAGCGGGTGGAGGCTGGCGTAGCTCCACACCCAGAGCACCCGGAGCTGCACCAGCGGGAGAGCCTGGAGCCCGAGGGAAAACCGTGCTGGAAAAATCGAGCCTTGCATCACCGGCCAGGCATCGCAGCTCAGCTCCTCATCGTCGTAATGCGAGTTTGGCCAGGAGGAAGGAATGCTGCGACCTGATGCTAATATTTTATCTGTCGACTTTCATCCCGCCAGGAAGAGCTTCGTGCACCCAAGCGCGGCCGTTCCTGGGGTGGGAGGAGGTGGCCAAGCAGACAAATGAGTTGTTTCTGGGGAAGGAAGAGATCTTTTAACCAGCAACACCCGCCCAAAGCTGTCTGCTCTCTAAATATGCCTTCTGATTTTTAATGTCCATGGGAAAAAAAAAAGAAAAAAAAAAAAAGAGAGAGAGAGAAGGAGAGAAAATGGAAAGAGCTGGATGAATAAGGGCCTTTTCAGAGCAAGGGGTTCTGCAGGGATGTCCTGCAAGGCTCAAGGCATCTCAGATAACATCCAGACAGAGGATGGAATAAAGAGCAGGACCTGGAAGATTTCAAGGAGGATCAGCTGTAACCTGGAAAGCCGTGGGTGGGTTCTGAGGACATGGTAAGGGGTCTCTGGACCTCCTGACCCATGGCCTCGTCCCCTGAGCCAGCACAGTGCCCTGAGCCTGGCCCATGGTCCAGCACATCAGGCACATCCCCAGAGGTGGGGAGAGACCAGCAGGAGACAGCTCAGGATGCTCAGGGGGCTGAGTGGCCTCACACAGAGGCTGAGGTGCCTCGAGGTCTCTGTGCACGGGAGGACAGAGGAGGAGGGTGGACTGCAGCAGTTTAGGGACAGACAATCCTGTTTTGGTGTAGAAACAGCCAAACCAACCTCTCCAGGTCCTTCCAGCCCAGGGTCTTGTTAATGAAAGGTGTGTTGTCCTCAGGAACCCTGGATGCCCCAAACAAGGTCTCTGCCCTCCCGTTTCTGGTGGGACAGATTCACCTCTGCTCTGTGTGTGGTGGCACCCAGGGCACTCCCCTCCCCAGGGCGGGATCCCCAAGAAACCTTTCCAGACTCCCTGGTGGAGGTGCTTCTTCCCCCAAAAAGCTGTCACAAGCCGTGGACAAGCTCCGTCTCCGCTCTCTGCCAGGCGAATGTTTGAGCTGCAGCTGCTCATTTTAGCAGCGCAGGTTCCATTAAACACCGGCAGAGTTTGCGGCCCCATCCCTCCCTGAGCTCCGCCCGGCAGGGGATGATGGAGCTCGCCCGTGCCGATGGTTCCCGGGCGGGGAGCGCTCCCCGAGCTCCGCTGTGGCCGTGCCCTGGCACACAGTGCCACCTCGTGTCTCCCGGAGCCCCGGCAGCCAAAGCACGGCCTGTGCCGGGCTCTGGGCAGGATCTGCCTCCATCCGCGGCAGCGCTGACGCATTTTCGCTCCATAAAAGCGACTTGGGAACGGGAGGGGGCTGGGCTGGGGACAGCGGTGGGGATTGTCAGCCTTTGGAATGAGCGAGAGAGGTTCGAGAGGTGGTGCTGTGCCTCGGGGTCCCTGACTTTAAGCACCAGGATGTCCTTTTCCTTTCCGAGGTGCTCAGGGAATCGCAGCAGATGCTGCTGTAGCGGCTCCACCTCGTGTCCGAGCCCACCTCGTGCTCAAAGCCTGGTCCAGAGTTGTTTTGAGATGGGACACCCAAAACCCACCCCCACATCCGACAGCATCATCCTTCACCTCCCACCAGGCTCCAAAACCTCTCTCACTGTCACAGGAAGTTCAATATTTATGGAGTTTTTAAAATAGAATGTATTTGGCTTAAGTTCCACATTTGGGCCCATTTCTGCATCGTTTTTGCAGCCCCCAAGGGCCAGAATTGCCTTTTTCTGTTTGTTTCTCTCCTGTTTTCAGGAAGCCCATGGCACTGGGATTTCACGGCCCCTGCAGACCCCTCTCTCAGCCCCTGGGAGCACAGGATGGGCTGAGTTAGGCTAGCTCAGCACAAATCGAGCACTTGGCATTGCCCTGAGCTGGGATCTCATCCCTCCTCCCACAGAGCTGGGCTGTGCTGGGGACAGAACTGCCCTACGTGTTCCATTGTCCTGGTCATCACTCCTGGGGGATGTTTACCCCCAGGGCTGGGTCCTGGGTGTCCTCTGGGACACAAATAACCCTGGGCCACCTCCTGTCCCCTCCCTGGGCAGTGCTGCTCCTCCAGCCGTGTCAGACACTTGTCCCAGTCCTGCACCAGCATCTCCAGTGCCCCAAAGGCCTTCCCTGCCTCCCCACAGCTGTCCCTGGGTGGGGACAGGTTCAGCTCATGGCCATGGCAGCGGCCCCAGGGCATCCCCAGGGCGGGGGTCTCATCTGGATCCATCTCTCCCGATTTCTTCCCTTCTCCCTCCTGAAACAGCCCTGGAGAAGCCAAAGAAGCTACCAGAGATGGAAGAGGCAGCCCCTCTGCCCAGCTAACCTAAGCTAATTCACAGCATCTGGGACTGCTGGAAACCCATTTCTTTCTCCAGGAAGGGTCTCCAGGCTCCCAGCACTCAGGAAAAGCCAGCAGCAGTGTTAGCAGGGCACTGTGCAGAGGAGCAGACACTGCACCGGTCCCTGTGCCCTGGCAAGCCAAGTGTACTGGTTAAACTGGCCCAGGGTGGAAAACAACCCCCACACGCTCCTCAAGCAGCTACAGCTCCCTCTGAGCAAGGTCCTTGCAGAGGCTGATGCTGGTGGAGGAAGGGAGGAGGGGAGACAGAAGGACAGGGAAGGACAGACCTCAACACCCGCGGGCCTTTTGCTTTCTGTCTCTGCCACCCTAAACCTCAGAGAGACCCCAATGCCCACCCAAGAAAGGAAACAGGCACAGAGGAGACTCGGTGAGGAGAGGTTTGGTAAGAAGAGACTTTTAATCAGACTCCGATACAGCTCTTACAGGGTTTCTCTCGATGGCCGAGGAGCCCGGCGGCGCAGCCCGGCCCGCCCGGCGCACGGGGAGCTACTGCGGCTACGAGGGGACACGGACGCGTCACTACGAGCTCTGTGCTTTACCTGTACAGGAGGGTTTCGCCAGTGTTGTGCTTGTCCCAGGGGAAGCAGCCGCATCCTGCGTGCTCCCGTGGCTGTGCCATGTCCCTCCCGGCCACCAAGGCCACCCGGCCCCGCTCCTGCCAGCGAGACCCACGCTCGGGAAGGGTTGGGGCCATTAGAAGGCAGTGGGAGTTGCTTCTGGGGGGTGCTGGGGCTTAATGTGACCTGTCAGGGTCTGGGCAGGAGCTGAGAGGTGAGGAAGGGGCTGTTTTGGAGGGAATGAGGGGAAGGAGCCGTGGGACACCCTGGGGACCCAGCTCCAGCCATCCCCTCTGCCTCGCACCGGGATCGAGGTCGCTGCAGCAGAGGCCGATGTGGGACAGAGCTCACAACTGCAGCCCTACAGGCTGGACCTGCAGCTCCAGCACCGCAGGGTGTTCCTCTCCAGAAACCTCCTTTTTTCCCTGTTCAGACCCACTGAGCACCCTCCCCCTAGAGAGGGAACAGGGTTTGGACCCCTCCTGACCTCCCCAGCGCCTCCTCGTCCCCCAGCCGGGGACACCACACTGCTCTGAGCAGCAGGGTCAGGGCTGGGAACCCCTCAGGGAGCTGATGTGGGGGGACAGGAATATCGGCAGTGGTTCCCCCCTCTTTGTCCCACTGCCTGAAGGAAAACGGAAAAGTGCCTGTGCTCACAACTAGCAGCTATTCCCTGTGCCTCTGTGCAGAAAAAGAGGAGAAGAAGTGATTTCTAGGGCTAAAAGCCACTGGGGGTCGGCCCTTTCCACAGCCTGGGACCCCAAGAAGGTGTGTGGAGGGAGAACCTGCCCCGGCGAGCGGGAGAAACCCCCACGCAGGCTCCAAAAGTGAGCGAGTACAGCCAGAAGTGAATCCTAAAGCCACCCACGCACACGGACACGCGCACACCCCACACACGGCATCTACGGACGAACACGCGCACGCTCCCACGGCGACAACACGGAGCTCCTAAAACCTAACACACACACACTCCCCCCCAACACCCCGTGTCTAACACCGAGCAAATGCCACGACAAAATACAGTATTTCCACAGATAAAAGTAAAGGTGTCGTCCCTCCTCCTCCTCCTCCTCCTCCTCCTCCTCTCTGCTGGATCCCCAGGGCAGCTGGACACCCTGGGGTTGGGGGGAGAAGGGGACGTGCACCCACCACGCACAAGAAATAAAAAGGTAAAAATACGCCCTGCTATAGAATGAGAATTGATCTGTACAGCACTGGGAATGAAAATAGATCATGGGCCACTTTGGAATACGATTTGTCATTTAACAGCATTTACAGTGACATTTACAGAATAAATATACAATAGAAATAGAGAATCTCTAGGTTATTATTCCATCTCCTCTCTCTGTATGTATTTTATATATATATCTATATATATATAATATAGCTTCTTTGTTTCCTCCTTATTGACTTGGCCTCCTATTGATGCTGCAAGAGGAGAGGAAAGCGAGCCTCTCCCCGGCTGGTTTGGGAACGGGGGTGGGAGAGACGGAGGGCCGGATCCTTCACCCCGGGGTTCAAGGAGCATCATGCCATGGGAGCACTCGGGACTGAGCCATGGGAGGTGTCCTGCTCCATTAACTCCATGGGAGCTACGGTGGGAATCCGGCCCCCAGGCTCAGGGGAGCCGGGGAGGTGATGCTGGGCAAGGATTTGACTGATCCTCTGTTCTGCTGGTCAGGTGAGGATGGACCCCACTGGAAATGTTGCCTAATGATGGGGAAATGGATTTGGGCTTCTCCCTTCCGGAGATGATGCCATAGGGACGTTTCTGTGTCCCTCTTGCATGGCAAAGGAAGGAGAAAGACTTGGGGGGGATGAGGATGGGGGAACTTCTGGAGGAGAGTGGTGGCTGACCCTGACTCACAGATCTGGTGCCTCTTGGAACCATCACTGAGCTGCTTTGGTTCAGTCCTCTCCTCCATCTTCCCCCCAGAAAAACAGTTAACGAAGGGCTTGAGCTAATTGTCCAGGAAGAGTGTCCACCTCACCAGCCAAGTCCATGGAGAAGACTGTGAATAAAGAATCACACTCACAAGAGATGTCACTGTGGGAACCTCCTGGCCCCAGGGATGCTGAGAGCCAGGAATGCTGAAAGTCAGGGGTGTGGTGAATGGACCAGCTGCTTTCTGCCTTCACCTCCAGCCAAAAGGAGAGCCAAGGCAAGAGAAAAGCCATCGACAGGAAAGCAGAGGAGAGAAGGGCTCATGAACCAGCACCCACAAACGTGGCCTTCAGAGCGGCCTGAAAGATCTTCATGCACAGCCCAAGCCCAGCAGGACCCAGGATGAGGCACTCCCCAGACTTTGGAGGCAACAGAGTGTGCAAGGAGGCTGCTGCTTCCTTGTCCCCAAGGAAAAGGGGGATGATGCCAGGTTATCCTGATACCCTCGCCAGAAGTGCTTGGTTACATGTAGGATTCAGGGAAATTACCCCAGTCCCAGCAGGAGAGACTCAGAGCTAGAAAATCCCACCCTTTCCTAAACAGCCTGGGGAGAAACAACATAAGTTCACGTCAGTCTGATCCCCCAAAAACATGGATGGGCACAGTAGAGGCCCCTGGATTCTCACAGGGGCCCCCCAACCTGGATCAAGATCTAGTGGGGACCTGGCACCGGCTCCCAAGAGCTGCTGCTCCTTGGGTGCCTGAGGTCCCCAAGAGCTGGGCACCCCCATCCAAAGCCTGGTGAGCTCCTGTGGGTGTGACAGGAGGCAATGCCAAACCCCTGGCTCGGAGGGGACTCGAGGAGAAGTGAGGAGGCACATCCAGAGGGAACCACTGCCCAGCTCACCTTGGCAGAGGGACAAGGGAGGGAAGTCAGGGGGTGATTTCCTGAGAGCTGAACCAGGAGTGTGGTAGGACTGGATGTCCCACAGCTCCTCTGCTTGTCCCTGTGGGACATCAAAAGAGAGCAGTGAGAGGAGATGATCACCACGCCAGGGATTTTGGTTTGGCAGAGCATCCCACACATCAGGAGTAGCTCCAGGAGAGCTCTCCTGACCCATCACACCAACCCCATCCAGACCCCAACACAGGCTCACACACCCAAACCACTGTCGCTTCAGGGGTCCTCCTGCCACTCAGCACCACCACCACCACCCCATGGAGCATCCCAGCCACTCCATCATCCCATGGCTGCGACATCTCCGTGCCTCCAAACAACTCCCAGCCACCGTCCCTGTGCTGGTGGCAACAAAGATTCCAGGGATGCACCATGCCCTGTCTCACACCCCAGCATCTCAGCCAGCCCCATGCTGCTCCCTGCAAACCCTGGTCAGAATTTAGGGGTTATTTGGGTGTGTCCACAGCTATAAAAACCTACAGGAGATACAACAACAACAACGATGGTGACAACAACAGCACCTTTTTGTGCTATGAACATCGATGATTAATTGTGCTCGTTGGAATAAGGCCTTGACTCCTCCCGGCTAAAGGACAACAGACGGGGAGGGAAGAGCGCTGGGTGACAGGAGGAAGTATGATTGGCTTCCCACCTGCTGCCAGGTCCTTGTTCCAACCATCAGCTGCTTACAAAAGAGAGATTCTTTGCTTCAGATCTGAGCTGCGCGAGAACAACTCTTGGAAAGATATTGCAGCGTTTCTTACTCCTCCTCCCTTCCCCGGAGATGAGTCCAGGGGTCCTGCCTTTCCACCGAGGGTTGTCAGAGGAGTCCTGCCCCTCCTGCAATCCCTTCTTCCCAATGTCATCGTAGAAATGGCTGCTTTGCTTACATTTTTAAGAGGGGTTTCTTCTTCATCTTCCTTAGTAATTAATTTTCCTGTTGCCTGGACAGCCAGGATCCACTCCCCAGTGCCCTCCTCTCCCGATGGGGGTGGTGGGCAGGCAGCCATCACAGTTCGGATTCGGGGGTGCTGGCCAGGAGGTAGCCGCTCCCGTATCGTCCGTTGGGAGCGCTGCTCATTTCCATGGGGGAGTTGCTCCCGGGGCCCAGGTAGGAGCGGTGCGTGGGCATGGGGGACGGCGTCTCGCTGGGCACTTTGCTCAGGATGAAGCGGGTCTCATCGTTGTCTTCCAAGTTGGAGATGTCCTTCATCATCCGACCCTTCTTGTAGGTGACAGAGAGGGCGTTGGAGCCGTCCGACACGAGGTGGAACTGCCGGAGGATGAAGACCAGGGGCAGAGGGAGGGATGCCAGGAGGATCAGGGAGATGAGGATTGCCATGGCCCAGGTTGGGTAGAACAGGAACTTTTCGGCAGCCTGGAAGAGACAGAAATTATCGTCACGGGGCTGTTGCAGCAGCGGTGATGGCTGCAGACATGAATTTCTGAACCTGAGAGAATTTCAAGCTCTCAGGGGCTGATTGTTCCCAACAGAAAGTCTTTGGGAACTTTTTCTTCTCTCAAAGACTGTGAAAATAAGGTTTGGTTCCCAAAACATGACACAGATGTTCTGAGAGTGTTTCCTCTCTTGTCCCACCAATGGGATGAGGGAAGTGTTGTTCCTTCTACCAATCAGGATAACCTGGAATCAGAACACCTTATAAAAGAGTTTAAAAACCCCGAAATAAAGGCTTTTCTGCCTCATGAAAAAACCTCTATTTGTTGTGGTTCTCAGAACCTTCTGTCTATACTTCATGTCCTCTAGTGACAGATGCCCACCAGGTAGCACATCTCCGACGTGCCAGACATCTCCTGCTGCCCTCCTGCCAGACTCAGGGACACCACACCAAGGTGGGCTCGGGTCGAGGGAAAGGATCCTCACACAGGATGCTGGGCACAGAGTGGAGCTGTGGGACCCAACCAAAATCAACACAAACTTCAGAGCTGGCTGGAGATACCTGGGCAGCGTGAACAAACCTGACTGCTCGCAGGGCAGGAATGTCACCCAGCAGGAGAGGAAGGAGGAATGAGCAGAGCTGGGATGAACAGAGTGCTCTGCAGCTCTGAGCTGCCCCTGCTGTGCTGGGGAAGGGCAGGGAGCTGTGCTCACCTCCTCTCTGATCCATGCGCTGTATCCCGGGGGGCTGACTCCCAGCTGGATGATGCTGGCGGTCATGAGCACGGCCATGCAGATGGGAGACACATACTTCCAGGTGTAGTAGTAGAACTGGTAGGGCCGGAAACCCAGCATTTCCGTCAGCTCCTGCATGAACCTGCCCAGGAAAGACATGGAACTGTGATATCCCCACCTTTCAGAGAGAAACAACCTCCCAGGAGCACCATGGATGCCCAAGGTAGAACCTGAAGAAGAACCCAGCTGACCATCTCAGCATCCCTCAAGCCTGAAGAACTCATGGAAAACTCCTCAGGACAAGATCATCAGAGTGTTATCCAGAGCTGCCTTTGCTCTGGACAACTTCTGAACAAAGAGCACTTGTGGGGAACAGCCTCCCCTTCCAGAAGGACCTGGAAACCTCAGGAAAAAGGGTCACTGCAATAAACTGAGCATCACAACCAACAGGAGATACCCAGGAGAAGGACCCGCCCCTGGAGCTGCATTACACCAGGGCAGGAGGATCAAAGTGAACCGAATTCCTGCCTCTGCAACTGCCCTTGGAATATTTTCTGGAGCAAAAACCATACGGAAGAGAGATGGAAGGAGGGTTTTCAGTCAGGAGTTACAGCACAGTTACTCTTTTTACTGTAGAAGTTCCTTACTTCTTGGTGCCATAAATCCAGGCCACGGCGATGTTCTCCAGGATGACCACGACGGTGAGCGGCAGCGTGGCTGAGTAATCGTCAAACATGGTGACAAAGTAGTTTCCAGAACGCTGCACAAAGATCAGCCCCACTACGAAGGCAAAGATGCAGCAACCAACTGTGGGGAGCAAACAGGCCTGGTCAGCAGAGCCCCCCGAGGGACACCAAGATCTCCACAATGTTCACTCCCTGCACCAGCATGGTCAGCAGAGCCCCCCAAGGGACACCAAGATCTCCACAAGGTCCAGTCCCTGCATGAGCATGACCCAGTTCACCCCCCACTATGTCCACACTCTTCTGGAGTGACTCCTCAAGGCAGTGGGGACCCCCCCCACCCCTTCCCAAGGAGGTTGCAGGAGAAGAGACCTCACCTGTGAACACTTCCTTCCGCACCTTGAAGGTGTCGATGATGGGTGTGGTGATGCCTGACATGGTCCCGATCATGCTCCCCAAGCCCAGGTTGATCAGCATCAAGAAGAACATGACGGACCAGAAGGGCGAGGCGGGGAAGTGGGTCATGGCTTCTGTGAAGGCAATGAAGGCCAGGCCAGTCCCTTGCACTGACTGTTGAGGTGGAGAGAGGACAAAAAGATGAGAAGAAACTTGTCAGGGACACAGACTTCCAGCCCCTCGTGTCTCAGGTCTCCCTCACCAAACCCTCTTCAAGGAAAGAAAATCCCAGTCCAGTCCAGTCCAGTCTGGTACTGGAGATGAACTGGTAGATGGAGATGAACCCTGCTACTGGACAAAGCTTCTCCCACCCCAGGAGGACCCCTGTGTGCTGGGTACAACTGCAGGGATTTGGATTCTCCATCCCTGGAGGGTCTCTTAAAGTTGTTTTTCCAGATCCATGTGCCCAGGATTGACACGGGGAGAGGCAATGGGGTGGGTGACCTGCTGCTCCTGCCAGGAGTGCCACCAGGTACCTTGTTGAGCTCATCCTCCAACAGGCAGGCATCCAGGCCCAGCTCTTTGAAGTGTCCCTCCTTCACCGTCATGATCACCCTGTACATCTCGTTGTAGTCCTTGGCAGTGAGGTGGGAGAAGTTCACGTGCGGTGGGATGAGGTCATGGCTCAGCACATTGGTGTTCAGATAGCCCAAGATCTTCTCAGCGTTCCTAAGGGAGAGCAGAACCTCTCAGGAGATGCAGGGCATCTGAGACACGCTGGATTCATGCTCAATCTGCAGATTAAGAGCCTGCCTTGGGGCTGGATTTTAGGTGGGAGGAACCAACCTACCCAAGTCCCTCAGCTACAGTGGTACAACTCTGGAAATCCAGGTCTTGACCATCAGGAGCTTGGGTTCACCAAACCCCAGGATCATCCAGCCCCAGAGCACTTTTCTGCCTCCAGACCCACCACAAGTGGCAGCAGCAAAGACCTACCCACCCAAAACAGAGAGAAAGCAAATCTTACTCCACCACGCATTTCTCGTTCATGATGTTGGCCTTGAAGCCCAGCACAGCAAACACCACCAGGGTGGCCAGCACAGACGTGAAGAAGTTGATGAAGGAGACAAGGGTGGCATCGAAGTGGCAGTTGTTGTCCTGCTTGTTGTAGCTGGAGAAGGCAATGACCCCCCCAAAACCCAGGCCCAAGGCGAAGAAAACCTGTGTGGCCGCTTCACGCCACACCTGGGGGTCCAGCATCTTGTCCAGCTTGGGAGGAAGACAGAAGAAGAAGTTAGGTGACCTGGAGACCCCACAAGCCATCCCAGAGCTACATTAGAAGGGCTGAGCTGCTTTTGGAGCGGCTGTGGGCTGCTTTGGTGTGGTGGTGGAAGGAAATGATCTCTAGGGCCTCTTCCAACCCAAAGCATTCCTTGATTCCATGGTCTGCCGTGGTCAGGTCTGGCTTTACAGGTCCTTCTCATTCATGCAGAGGGGGAAACTGAGGCACAGAGAGGTCAGGACAAGGTTTAACCTGACCACATCTCTGTCTGCTCCACCCTTGCTGGGGGTTCCCTCTCTCTTCTGTGCAGCTTCCCAGGCCGTGTCCCCCAGCCCAGGGAGTCACCAGACACCCAGGATGGTCTCCATGCTCCCCTGGCCATCTCCTTCCAGAGCACCTGGAGCACTGAAGTCAAACATCCTGCCTGGGGGGTTGTGTTAACCCCTGATCCCCCCCAAGCCTCATTCCCCCTCTCCTGGGAGCCAGAGCTGCAGCCTGGAGGCCTCCCAGCATCATTCATCAAGGGACCATAATTAATGTCTTCTAACAGCCTCACCGGCTGAGCCGATTCATCTACATCTCTGCCTAATTAATTAATTAGCTGGTTAATTAATAAGTGCATACCACCAGTAGAGGTTTTGCTGCCAGCCAGCATTTCTGCATTAAATCTTTATATTTCTATATTCCCTTGGGCACCTCTGTGTCCCCCACCCTGGTATCTGGGTAGCTGAGGATGTTGGGTTTGTGAGGCTTGTGGCTGTCCTGGCCACACCCTGAATTTTGGGATCCACTCCACCTCCCGATGATCTATCAGGATCCCCAAGCTTGGGAATGGCACTCTGAATTTTGGGGTGGGGAGGACAATGAAGGGATAATAAGAGAATAAGGGAAAATAGGGCATGAGCAGCCAGAGGAAGGGAAACCTGCTTGGAGTCTGCTGGGCTTGGAACTCTCACCTTGGGTGTGAACATGTGCATGATCCCATCCACTGCCCCACGCAGCAGAAGCCCCCGCACCAAGAAGCAAACGAGCACCAGGTATGGGAAGAGGGAGCTGAAGTACATCACCTGGAGCAAGAGGGATGAACACAGCCTCAATCCCTGTCCCCTGGGCCCAGCCACCCTCCCACCCAACCTACGGGGACAGGGGAGCGTTTCCCTCCCCAGGGTGGGGTTGGCTCCTCAGGGCTTACTGTGGGACCCCTCGGAGCGGGATGGTACAGGTGGCTGGACAGTGGCCAGGCCAAAAGGGACCTGGGGGCATGATGGACAGCAGGCTGGACACGAGCCAGCAGTGTGCTCAGGTGGCCGCTGGCCCCTGGCCTGGATCAGGAATGGTGTGGCCAGCAGGAGCAGGGCAGGGATTCTTCCCCTGTGCTCAGCACTGGTGAGGCCACACCTCGAGTGCTGTGTCCAGTTCTGGGCTCCCCAACTCGGGAAAGATGTTGAGGTGCTGGGGTGTGTCCAGAGAAGGGCAGCAAGGCTGGGGAAGGCTCTGGAGCACAAGTCCTGGGAAGAGTGGCTGAGGGAGCTGGGGGTGCTCAGCCTGCAGAAGAGGAGGCCCAGGGGGGACCTCATCGCTCCCCACAGCTCCCTGACAGGAGGGACAGAACAAGAGGAAACAGCCTTAAGCAGCCCCAGGAGAGGTTTAGGCTGGACATTAGGAAGAATTTCTTCACAGAATGAGTGACTGGGCATTGGAATGGGCTGTCCAGGGAGGTGGGTGAGTCACCATCCCAGGAGGTGCTTGAGGAAAGCCTGGGTGTGGTGCTCAGTGCCATGGTCTGGGTGACAGGGTTGGGTCACAGGTTGGACTCCATGACCTCAAAGGTGTTTCCCAACCTTTCATTCTGCAAATCTGTGAAGTGCTGGAGCTCAGGGGGATTCTCTGTGCTGGTGTGGCTGAGCCCTGGCTGCACGTGCCAATTGAACTGAACCTCTTCCCTCCACCCTCTTTTGATCTTATTCTGGATCCCTCCAGAGGTGACCCCAACTGTGGAGCGGGTGTGAGCATCCCAGGGGACACAGCATTCCACTGGCACCCCAGAGCACGCCAGGGGAGTGTGGTCCAGGCAGGTTCCTGCTTCCAGGACAGAGCCCAGCCAGGCTCAGGTGGCCACCAATACCCACCTTCCCTGAGGACTGGATGCCTTTGATCATGGCCAAGCCAACAAGGCTCCAGGCCACCAGCAGACACAGGGTCATCTTCCAGTTAAGCCCCCCACTCTCAGAGATGGAGTTGGAGATGTCCAGGGTCTCCCGGTACCAGAAGTAGGTGGTGGCTGAGCTCCTCTCGCATTCAGTCTCCACAACTGCAACAGAGCAGAGGCAGGAGAGCATCACCAGGAGCATCATCCACTGTCTCCTGGGCTGATCAGATGTCAAAGACCCACGGGAGCCAGCCAGGGACGGGAGACACCCCTGGAAACTGAGGGGCAGAAATTAATGGGGCTCATTCTTAGCAGGGAAGAGACAGGACATCAAACCACTGCCAGGTGAAAATGAGATTTTAAATACTGGGAAAGACAGTTTCATCTGCCAAAAAACCTCAGATGTCACTAAACACCATGAGCTCCATCTGTGTCTCAGTCGGGCAGTGGAGCAGCCCCTGCCTGATGCTTGCTGCCTCCCTCCATGGTCCTGGGTCAGATCCTGGCCTTGAGCACTGAGGCAGCCTGAAAATCCCATCAGGGGGGACTCTGGATTCCCAAACTGGCATCAAATCCCATCAGGGGGGACTCTGGATTCCCAAACTGGCATCAAATCCCATCAGGNCCATCAGGGGGGACTCTGGATTCCCAAACTGGCATCAAATCCCATCAGGGGGGACTCTGGATTCCCAAACTGGCATCAAATCCCATCAGGGGGGAGAGAGCACTGGAGACACTCATCCAGCCCAAGGGGAAGCTCTCCATACGGCCAGAGCAGCTGGGCCAGAGAGGATCCAGTGCTCCAGGAGACACCTCTGCCTCCTGTGGCCCCACTTCTGTTGGGGTGATCAAGTGTCCCACAGTGTCCCACAGTGTCCCACAGTGTCCCACAGTGTCCCACAGTGTCCCACAGTGTCCCCCTTCCCTGGGAAGTGCTCCCTCCCAGCCGAGCTCCTCACCGGCCACCGAGCCGTTCTTCACGATGGGGCACTCGCTCCAGGGCAGGGGGTACTGGAAGGACTTGAAGAAGTAAAAGATGCTCCAGCCAATGATGACGTTGTAATAGAGACCAACAAAAAAACAGACCTGGGGGGGAGGAAGGAGGAGGACATCAAACCACAGGGCGGTGACACCGTCCCCAGGGCACCTCCTGCTGCGCAGGGAGCGGAGGGAAGCGGGGCTGCTGGGATCAGGGGATGGGCACATCCCCAAGCCAGCCCTGGAGCCGCAAAAACTCCACTTAACCTCTCCAACCTCCCCACGGGGCTCCTGGAGGTTGGCCTCAGCCCACACACCCCGAGGTGGGGCTGGAGGGTCCCCGGGGGGCACTCACGAGGCAGCTGGCGTAGCCGATGCCTCCCAGGCGGGGACAGATGTAATTCCAGACGCCGATGCTGCCCCGGCGGATCCGCTGCCCCACTGCCAGCTCCAGGAAGAACAGGGGCAGCCCGATGATGATGAGCAGGACCAGGTAAGGGACCAGGTAGGCTCCTGGAAGGGGAGAGAAAGAACATTCTAGATCTCCTTGCTCCAGGGCAGCTGAGGACAGATGGACATGGGTGGACAAGCAGGGCAGAGCTGGGATGGGCTCCATCGGTCCATTTGCAAACAGCCTCAAGTTCTACCAGAGGAGGCTGAGGTTGGATATTAAGACAAATTTATTCATGGAGAGGATGGTCAGGCAGTGGCACAGGCTGTCCAGGGATGTCCCCATCTGTGTGGGTGTGCCACTTGAGGACACGTGCTAGTGGTGGCCTTGTTCTGGGTTAATGGTTGGACTCAATGATCTTAGAGGGTTTTTCCAGCCTAAATGTTTCCCTGATTTTGTGATCCAGGAATGCAGAGCAGAGCTGCAGAGAGGAGCAAACGTGTGTGGAAGGAAACGTGCAGCATCCCCTGCCAGTGTGGATGGTGTGGGATGGACCCCAAGGACTCCCCAGATGCACACAGACAAATGTTCCTGTGCAAGGAGCCCCCTCCACGAGCTGAGCCCGGGGGACACCGGCACATTCCCGGCCATCTCAGACACACAGGAGCCATCCTGCTCCCCCAGCATGGCCAAACTCCCTGTCCCAGCACATCCCCCTGCACATCCCACACTCCTGTGTGCCACCCCGCACAGCCTGAGGAGGAGAAATAACTCAGATTAAAATCTCGGTTAATGTGTGTCTGACGGCTGAGGCTGGAGAGGAGCCGGTGGTTCCCGAAGCAGAACCGATGACCGTAAAGGATGCAATGACTCACGCTGCAGCTGAGGAATGGCTCCAGCTCCTGCCAGGAGCTCAGCAATGGGCTCAGAAGAATGTGCCTGGCTCCTGGAGGGGAGCAGACGGTCCAAAGACAACCAAAATTCCCGCCTGGATTGACACCCCAGTGACAGCCAGCACTCCCCAGGCCCAGGCAGCACCTGGGGCAGGGGCTGCTGCTCCAAGCAGGAACTCTGCAAAGCAGATCAGCCCTGGCATGGCTGGGGACGGGAGAAAATGTGGGTAAAAATGTGGGTACGGAGAGAAATTGAGGTGCAGCAGCCCAGGGTGATTGGGAGGGTAAAAGGAGAGGCAGAGAGCAGAGCTGCAGCTCAGGGAAATTCAGGAAGGAACACGAGCATCCCATCTCTGCAACACTCTCCTGGGTATCTCAACCTATAGATAGGTGGAGATGAGACAGATTGACAGATTCAGACGCAGATTTGTCCAGAACTGGAGATTTTTTCCCTGTGGTGCCTGGAAAGCTCAAGCCTGTGCAGCACCAGGGCAGCCAGCGCTGGATCCCAGCACTCTGAGTCCTGGGAATTTGGCTCCAGCCCATCCTGCTGCCAGCACGCAGCCTCTCACCCCCGCAGACACCTGCTCAGGGAGCAGGAGAGAAATCAGCCGCCCCCAGCGCATCCTGGAGCTGCTCAGAGAGACCAGGAAGGGCCTGTCCATCCCTCCCGAGCCTCAGCCTGCTGGGAATGCCAGCCAAGAGCGTTAGGGCGGGAGGAGAAGGCAGAGAAGCGGTGCCTGCCCCATGGGACAGCCAGGTGATGCCACTCAGGCAAAAGAAAAAACCTCTGCAAATTCCAGCAATCTGCTGCTCACGCCAGTTCCCAGCTCCATGCCTCAGTTTCCCCATCCATGGAACAGTGGAAATGGCTGGGGCAGCTTGGAAAGCCTTTAATTTTCAGTCCTGCTGCAGAAAGATGTTCTGTCTCAGCAAGGAGCTCCTAAAAGCAGCTGCTGGTGCCAGTCCCTGCCTGGCTCGGTGCCCACCACAGGATGGGTCAGACCCGTGTCCATCTCCTCTGCTGCAGCAGTGTCAGGGCTGTTCCCATCCAGTCTGGTGTCCAAAACCAGTTCTTTAACGCTCCCCACGCACAGACTGCCAGTTCAGCCCCGGATTTCAGGAATACACCAGGAGCAATCCCAGCCTGGGGACACCAGTTGTGCCTCCTGTGGCCCAGCACGGCACAGCTGAGGCCAAAGCCCCAGAGATACCCAGGACAGCAGAGAGCTCTGTGTAAGCTGAGGGTTGTTCGTTTATTTCACTAATTACAGTTACTTAAGGATTGCTGTGGCCATGGGGAAACTGAGGCACGGCTGGGTTAATCCTTGTAGAGAAGGATGCTGGTTCTCCAACCTCTGGGCCTGAGCCGGTTCTAAATCTCATTTAATGGGGAAAACTTTCTTGCCAGCCAGAGGCCAGATGTGGACAGCTGTGTAATGAAACCAGCGGGGCTGCAC
>NC_031795.1:1798186-1806406 GCF_001522545.3 Parus major | reverse complement strand
AGGGAAGGGAAGGGAAGGGAAGGGAAGGGAAGGGAAGGGAGCAGCCCCAGGAGGGGAGTGCTGACTGCACAGGTCTCTGTTTGGCACAATGACTCATCCTGACGATGACACCGGAGATGTTTGAATTATTGAGAGTGCTGCAGGTTCAGCAGCTGCAGGGCTGAGGCCACAGCAAAGGATGCAGCACTGGGAGCACAGAGAGCTCGGGGGGATGGGGCCACTGGGCTGGTCCGGCTCCCTCCAGCAGGGCTGGGAAGGGGCTGGGTTTGGATTAATGATGAGGAACCCACGCTGCCACCAGTGTCATGAAGGGCGCTGGGGCTCAGCACAGCTGGAAGGACCTGGCACTCTGGAAGCCCAAGGAGGAGGTGTGGAGTGGGATGAGAGAATGGGCTGGCTGCAAGGAGGATTTGGGAATGGGGTAGAACCACAAAATGTGGCTTCCAGGACCCAGGGAAATGGAGAGACTCTTCCCTTTTTAGCCCTCATTTCCAAATTGCCCCAACAGGAATTGGAAATCCTGGCTCCTGGCTCCCAGCCTGGGATTCAGCATGACTTTGGAGAGGGCAGGTGGTTCCCGAAGAGGAAGAGCCCATCTCAGCACAGCTTCTGGCAGCCCTTTCCCCCTTCAGAGCCCAAACATCACTTGAGAGCCCAAAAAACCCATTTCAGAGCCCAAATTAGCCCTGGGATCCTCACCCCAACATGCAGCAAGGCAGGATTGGGTCAAACCCCTTCTCCAAGGGCTGATCCCATCCCTGCCCCATCTCTCACCTCCTCCATTCTTCTGGCAGAGGTAGGGGAAGCGCCAGACGTTGCCTAGCCCCACGGAGTAGCCGATTTGCGCCAGGATGTACTGCAGCTTGCTGTTCCACGCCGGCCTCTCCGCATCCAGGTCCTCATCTCCCTCCTTCTGCTTGTCCCAGGTCTCCCCCGTCACGTTCAGGGTGCTGCGTTTGTAGTCCACGGGCTCCTGGTGGGCCAGCAGGTCGGCCACCGACTCGGTGACATGCTCGCTGCTGTGCTCCCGCTGCGTCACCTTGCTGTTCTTCGGCATCGGGACGGCTCCAGGCGGCCCCGGGGGCGGGATGGGGTCGGGGATGAACGTCCCACAGAACAGCGCAGAGCGTGAGCTACGGCTCGGGCCTCACCTCCTCTTCATCAGCAGGACCTGGGTGGGGAAGGGGTCAGCTGGGGTCATTGGTTTTGTCTTACCCCAGGTGACCTGGTGGCACCGGGGGAGGAGGGGGTCCATCCCCCCGTGTCTTGAGGACCTTCATCTGAACCAGGAGGGTCTCCTGCTCCAGGAATGATGGACCAGGAGCAGCATTCTGGATGAGAATCACAGAATGCCAGGATGGTTTGGGTGGGAAGGGACCTTAAAGCTCATCCAACCCCACATCTGCCATGGGCAGGGACAGCTTCCATAGACCAGGCTGCTCCAAACCCCACCCAACCTGGCCTTGGACACTTCCAGGGATGGGGCAGCCACAGCTGCTCTCACTCATGGAGAGTGAGGAGAGCCTCCTGTGTCCGAGAGAGGAATTTCTGGGCTCCAGGGGACAGTGACAGGTGATGGAGCTGGTCACATCTCTGTGACAACCTCTCCTCCCCTCTAACTCCTCTGGCCCAGCAGCTGAACCTCACAAAGCTTGTCACCAAATCCAGCCCTGGCCAAGGCTCTGCCCTCCCTGTCCTGCTCCTTCCCCTCCTGACCATCAGCACAGCCCAGGCTTTGCTCCACGACAGCTTGGAAGCACTCAGGGGACAGTGACAAATGCCCAGGCTATCTCTGCATCCCAGGAAGTTATCAGGAGTGACTTAAAAGCCTTGGAGCCTGATGCTAAATCTCCCCTGGCAGCTTTACAGCAGATAACGGCTGCAAAAACAGCAGCAGCCAAGGCAAAGCCATCAACCCTGGCCCCTTCTCTTTCCCAGCCTTCAGCGTGGGTCAGGAGGAGCAATCCTGCACAGAAGCACCTCAGGAGGTGTCCAGAGCCCAGCCCAGCCCTGCAGATTTCTCGCCTGCCTCAAAAATCTTGGTGTCATCATGAAAATCTGCTCCACTGGGCCAGGGATCCCCAAACTGGGAAAGAACCACATTCCTCCTCTCCATGCTGGGAGAGCTGGGGTCAGATGGGCAGTTCCCTCCTGGATTGGACCATGGTGCACAGAACTCCCATAACAAATCCCTCAGCTTGGAAAAGTGACCCTCCCGAAGAGCTACACTTCCTTTTTCCTGTCCTCTCCGTCTCTGCTCCCAGGGGACACCCGGCTGGGCTGGACAGAGCGATGCTGCTGTGCTCGGACACCTGACCCACCCCAGCTGGGCAGCAGCGCCACCTCCTCCCACCCTGGGGGCTTTCCCAGAGCCATCCCCAGCTCTTCTCTCCCTCGAGACTTTTTAATGCAATTCAGCCCACAGTCCAACCCATTTCAGGGCAGTGGGTTCAGCCCAGGCAGCAAATCCCATCCCAATCACGGGGTCCCAGCCCAGGAGCAAGGCACCGGGAGCAGGAAACCTCCCCCTCACCCACCCTCACCTTGGTGTTTTCTCACCCCTGACAGAAGTTCCCCCTTTGCCAGGCCCTGTTCCTATCAGAAAAAAATCTATTTTCAACTGTCGGCTGCATCCGTTGCCAGGCAACCATCTCAGCTCCACATCTTTCCTGGATCCGGCTCCTCCGGAGAAGCCGCTCGAGTTATTTTTTCAAGCCTAGGCCAGCGATGTTTAATTTCCTAACGAGGGCTCATTCACATAAACCGCTCACGGCTCAATCGTGGCAATTACCGGCACGTGGCTGCCCGGGGCTGGGATGGGCACGGAGCAGGGGAACGGCCTCAGCCAAGGAATTCCAGCAGCTTTGGCTCGGGCTCTGCGTGGGTTTGTGCAGACCTGGCTGAGTCACCCGCGGGTTGACACTGCTCCCTGCCTGCTCAGCAGCTTCTCCAGAGCACCAGGAGGACTCTTGGGGCCCAAGTGTCTCTCAGGATGAGGGAGAGAGACAAGAAGGTCCAGGATGTACTGGCCAAACCCAAGATTTCAGTGGCCCAGGGTGAGGGTACCCAAACAGCTCTCCTGGGACAGCCCAACCCCTTGGAAGTGCCGAGCTCCAGGGCAGGTGGTGCTGATCCAGGCCAGCACCATGGAGTCAGGACAACATCCCTCTGGATCTCAGCCTCTCCCTCTCCTCAGTTTAGGGTCTCCCCGAGCTGTTCTGAGCAGCTGAGAGGCACCAGAACACAGATCCTGGAGGAGCCGAGTCCTCCCAGCACCTACAAAGCCCCAGAGGCTCTCAGAGCCTTGGAGCACACTCCAGACAGCAATATTCCCAAAGGATCTGGGCAATCAGTGGGGCTGCTTGGCTGCTCTAATGGCACAGGGAAGGGCTCTCTGAACATTGGCATCAGAGTAAAGGATGGAGGTACAAGTCTTCCTGCCCGTGGGAGACGTGCCCGAGCTAAACTAGAGGGGAAAAGCATAGCAGGGATCCAAATCTTGATCCTGGAATGGCTCTGGCAGTGTCCCCATGGCTGCTTTGGGGAGCTCCTGCTGTCTCCCAGTGGCTCAGCCCCAGCCTGGGCATGGTGGTGGTGCCTGGCAGAGATCCAGGCCTGAAGGAGAGAGGATCATTCCCAGCAGCAATTCCATGAGCACACCCAGCCTTCACCATCCCCATCTCTGCCGGAGCTGGGAGATGAGCCCAGCCAGAACCTGCATGAAGCCACCAGCCCACACAGCACAGGAACACGATCCAGGGAAAGCGAGGTCAGCAGGGGTCTTCCTGTTCATTTCCCCAGCCTTTTGCATCAGCCCCAAGATCTGCACCCTCAAATGAAAAAGCACAGTCCAAATCCATCTGAGAAAGGTATTTCTGTGCGTTTCTTTGGCTGAAAAGGGAATTTAATCAAAAATTCATCTGCCAAAAATAACAACCACCCTGTGAGAAAGACAAGGCAGATCAGCTGACAACCAGGAGCTTTCCGGGCTGGAGAGAGATAGAAAACCCTTGTCACCGACAGATGGAGATTCAGCCTTGTTTACTTAGTCCCCATGACCTTAATTTTCTTAAATGTGCATTTTTTCTCTCTCTTTAGAAGACAGATTAGGGTCTTTCAGAGCCCACAGATTGCAAGAACCTCACTCACGCTGCCAGACCGGGGCTGCCTTTGCACCCACAGCTTTGCCCAGGTAAAACCAGTGCTGGGGCCACCCACCTGGAGAGGGAACTTTTCCCACAGGGGACCCTGGAAAGGAGCAGTTTGTGCTGTGGTCAGTGCTGGTGTCCCTGAACAGGCGTGATGAGGGGAGGACTCACCTCGTCCTGCTCCATGTCCCTGGGGGTGTCCTTGAACAGGATTCCCACTACAAGATCCCTTCATATTTAACTCCTCAGGAAGCAGCCACCACTCCCAGGCCAGACCCCTGGGCACAGAGCGAAGGTCCCTCCTCCACATCCTCCCGTCCAGGTGACAGGGGGTGACCCTGAGCACCGCATCCCTTTGGGCTGGCGTGGGAAGCAGCGCTGCGGTGGCTCCGAGGCACGTGGAACTGGTTTGCCATGGGATCCAAACTGGATCCAACCCACCAGGGAAAGGGCAGGGATGGAGGAGCTGCTGCCTCGTTACACCCAGGGGGTTTAATCCCTGCTCACAGGCTCCCAGCAATCCCAAAAGCAGCCACTGGGGAAAAGCTGCAATTTGGGATGAGTGAAGACCCCCCACATCCCCCAGGGGTCAGGGGAGGAGGGAGGCTCCGAGCCACGTGTCCTGTCTCAGCCCATCCTTGCTTTCTTGGGAAGGCAGCTGGGGAGCAATAAACAGGCTGGAAATGTGTCAGCAAAGCTTTCAGCTGGGCCTGGGAGCGCAGGGGAAGGCAGGGAGGAGATGGGGATTTACAGCAGAACCCAAGGAGAGCAGCAAACCGACAGCAAACGTGCTCTGGGTCCAAATGATGGGGCGCAGGGGAACTTCTGTGTCCAAATTCTACATTTATCCCTTGTTTGGGTCCAGAAAAGAGAAACTGAGGCAGGAAAAGCCACAAGATGAGATTGGGTGAATTAAAAATTAACATTTCAGCTTCCACACAAACCCCCCACAGCTCCTAAAGGAGAGGGGGAAGATGTTCCTGGGGAAGCATCCAGCTCACCAGGCCAGCTCACCCCATCAAGGTCACAGAGCAGGGAAAGGAGGGAGGAGTGGGGACAGAGGAATTGAGGGATTTCAGGAGGTGGAAATCTACTCTCAGCTTCGGGCTGGGAAATCTGAGCATCAGTTTGCAGCTGCTCATCCTCCCTGACACACACAGAGCCAGGGGAACCTTGCACGCAGGGCCAGGCTGCTCGGTGCAGCTGGGGGGACTGGAACAGGGAGGAGAAGGGACACATCCAAGGTCAGGCAGGAGCCGCGAGCCCGGGAAGCAGAGGGAAGGAGAACGGATCCCTCCTGTCCCTCCCAAGAGCCAAGGGAAGGAGACCTGGCTGCACAGCCCACTCTGAGCCCAAGTCATGAGAAAACCAGCTCCAGGCCCTTTCCTGCTGCTCCCTGAGGTCAGGAGAGCCTCTGTGATGGGATGGGGATTGCCCTGGTCCTTTGGGAAGCATCCTGCTCTTCCCAGCCACAGGAAACCAAGGGCAGGACCCTCCCAGCAGCATCCCAACTTCTCTCCAAAGCCCTGAGAAGAGATTTGTGCCCAAGGCAGAGTTTTTGCAGCTCTGCCCTCCCCTGCCCAGCTCACAGGACCTTCCCCCAGCCTCTGCCACACAAACCTTCCTTTTCCACCAGCCAAGGCTGGTCCAAGACACCTCCATCTTAAATCTGCTCCGTGCTGGGGTTTGCTCCTCCCTGCTCGGCCTCTGGCTCCACAGGGAAGGGTTTCACCATCTGGGGTCCTTAGGGCTGCTCCCGTTCTCCCCTCGTTAGAACGAGCCCCGTTAATGAGCACCCGGCTCCCACCCCCCGGGAAAGGCCAGGGGTGGCTCAGTGCCACCAGGGCTGTCCCCTCCTCACACCCACCCCGGGGAGGCACAAAGCTCACACGGGGTCAGCGTGAGCAGGTGACAGAGCACGGGGACACCTGCCAGAAGCTTCCCAGGGCTGTTGGGGCTGGAGGGAATGCAGGGGCAGCATTTCCCTGCCAGGGGCTGGAGCCGCTCCTTGTCCTTCCCGTGCAAACCCCGTCCCGCTTTAGCATCGTGACACAGGAGAGCTGATGAATCAGAGCTGCCCCCGCTTCTGCCTTCCACCCACCCCAGCGGCTTCCTCCAGCACCCAGGTGTTAAAAATAACCCCAATTCCTCTACAGGAAAGCAGAGCTGGGGCTACACCAGCCCCCTGCTCCAGCCAGGCTGGGTCCCACCTCAGAGGGGCACGGCTGGGACAGGACAGCGCCTCTTGTCCCCAGCAGAAGCCTCCGGAAGCATCACGAGATGGACACGGGCGGAGGAGCAGCCCTGGCTCCTGGGTTTGTCACGAAGCGTATGAGCCCGTTGATTCATCGCCTTTGGGCTCCTTTCACGTCTCCTTCGGCGGCACGAAAACACACACAGCTGCAATAACGTGACACCAGAGCAAAGCCAACCATCATATGATTCCTTCAGGGCTCCGTTTGATTCACCAGATGATCGTTTGCCACTTCGACCTCTGTGATCCATTGTAACTCACCCACTCCAGCCAAAGGCTCCTGGCTGAACCCCAAACCAGCCAAGATTTATCCTAAAAAGCAGCAAACGGGCAGCACCCAAACCCCGCCGTAAGCGCTGCTTTTCCCTGTTGTAATTCATCAAGCTGCTGCTACGTTTGTAAACAAACAAGTCCAAACCCAGCCCGGGAAGGGGTAAAAGCAGGGCCTCGCCTCCCGAGGTGATGGTTTCGCCTGGACGTGCGCAGGTCAGTGTCTGATTTGGGGTAAATTTGATCCTCGTGACTCCAGCTCTAACTCCAGATTCCCTGCTCTGAATCCCTGCTCGGTGCAAGCCTGAGGTAGCAGTGGAGTCACTCCAGATTTAAACTGAACCATTTTATTCCTACTGATTTTAGCAGAGCCATCTCCGGTTCATCCCAGAGGACTGCTCAGACCCACATTTTATTTCCCTTGGAGCAGTCACACCCCCAGCCAGGTTCCTTGACCTAGTCCTGACACCTCTGGAGAAATATTCACGAGGAGCTCTCTGCCCTGCCGAGAATAGCTCAGCTGCCGCGCTGCTCCAGGTTTTTTTCCTACCAGGACCAGGAATAGTTACATCAGCTCCTGACGGATTCAAACCTCAGGTGCTTCAGACCCAAGGCGTGATCCAGGAAGCAGGATTTCACCTTCTGGGTCCTCTACAAAGAGCTGGGAGCAGATTTCTCAGCTGGTTTGAGCCCCACATTCCTGGGGTGATGGAAATTTGGACCTGGCCAAGAGGCCAGGCTGAAAAACACACCTCTGGGTGTATCCAGCGGTGCACAGAGCGGGCCAAGGGCTCCCCACACCCAATACCGGGAATTTCACAAAACCAGGACCCCAAGCCCCATTTTCTACCTCAAACCCAACCATCCACACTCAGGGAACAGCATCAAAATAAAAAAGGGGAAAATAAAACCCCATCACTCCAGGGGCCAGGACTGAAATATTCATTGCAGCCGAACGCTTTCTCCTCTCCCAATGTTATCGTCAAGGTCAACCTGGAGGCTGCATTCCCACCCATCCTGGAGCGGGATGAGCCCCCCACCAGCATGAGCCGGGCAGGAGCCCCCGGCCACCCCCGGCGGTGACCCCCCCACCCCTGGAGTGGCTTCAGCCGTCTCTAAACGTCCCCCCAGCCCCGGGTGCCACCACCCAGAGGGCCACGCCTGGTGCCTCCAGGCCGGGGTGTCCCCTCCGTGAACCTCACCCCGGCCCTGAGCATCACCCCCCGCAAGAGACCCCGCTGGGGAGGGGGCTCCCAGAGCCGCCAGCGAGGCGGGGAGACCCCGGCAGCGAGAGCGGGGATGGGGGAGCATCCTTACCTCGGCTCTGCGGCGCCTCCCTGGGAGGATGGAACCGACCCGATTCCAGGAGAAACTGGCCCGGTCCCGGAGGAAACGGCGCAAATTCCCGGTAGAAATCAGCCAGGTCCCCCCCGGGGCTGCGGGGAGCCGGGCTAGCGGCAGTGGCCGGGAAAGGCGAGCAGTGCCCGGGAGCGGCTCCGCCGTGATGCTCCGGGTCCCGGTGGCTCCGCTCCGGGTCCCCCGCCCCGC
>NC_031795.1:1792266-1798105 GCF_001522545.3 Parus major | reverse complement strand
CCCCCGCCCCGCTCCGGGTCCCGGTGGCTCCGCTCCGGGTCCCCCGCCCCGCTCCGGGTCCCCTCCCCGCCACCGCCCGGTGGATGCGCGCTGGGCTCGCCCGGCCCCGCTCGCCTTCGCCGGAGGGAGGTAACTCCGCTCGGCTCCCGGGAAATAAAGAAAGAAAGGGAAAAGCGATTTAAAAAAATAAAAAAAAAAAAAATCCACGCGAAGGGACACGCAGCCCCTGACGCAGGCTTGAGTCACCAGGGCTGCGCGTCAAAGCTGGGGTGCCGGGCCACCCCCCCTGCTCCGAGGGAGGCTCTCGCGTTCAAATAAAAGTAGCATCGAGTCCTGACACAAGGGGTGGGTTTGGTTTTGCTGTGGGGGAAATAAAACCGCCTTAAAACGCCCCTAAAGAGCGGCCCCAGGGGTGCCCTCCCGGCTGCTGCTTCCCCCGGGGGAGGGAGGGTTTGGGCACCCCTTTCCCCTGATTTATGAGCAGAGATTTGTAGGATGGTTTGCACTGGAAGGGAGTTTGATGAGCACCTCGTCCCACCCCTGCCATGGCAGGGACACCTTCCACCATCCCAGGCTGCTCCAAGCCCCATCCAACCCGGCCTTGGGCACTCCCAGGGATCCAGGGGCAGCCACAGCTCCTCTGGGAACCTGTGCCAGGGCCTCAGCACCCTCACAGGGAAGGATATTTTCCCTAAAATCCAATCTAAACCCACTATATTTCATTATTTGAGGGAGGTATTTCATATCTCCTTCATTGTTCGGGATTTCAGAGGACTCTCCTTGGCTGGGACCACACAGCAGGGGAGGCAGGAGGAGTGGCCAGGCCCCAAATTCTGCTCCCCCTCACTCAGGTGTGAATCCCTAACCTGCCCCAGTGCTGGTGGCACTCGGGGACCCCGGGGCCAGCACTGGGCTCAGAGGACAGCACAGCTCTGGCCACACAGGTTCCCTCTGCCAGAGGGGCCCAGGAGCAGCCCTGACCAGAGAGGGCCGAGCTGGGGTGTCAGCCAGCTTTGAGATATTTGAGATATTTGCATCTATTATAGAATGGTTTGGGTTGGAAGAGACCTTCAAGCTCATCCCATTCCACTCCTGCCATGGCAGGGACACCTCCCACTGTCCCAGATTGCTCCAAGCCCCATCCAACCTGGCCCTGAACACTGCCAGGGATCCAGGGGCAGCCACAGCTTCTCTGGGCACCTGTGCCAGGGCTCCTCCACCCTCACAGAGTAGGATTTTTTTCCTAATTTCTAAGCAAAATTCCCTTTCTTTCACTGCAATCCCATTCCCCCTTGTCCAGTTTCTCCCTGGCTCCCTTGCAGGCCCCTTCAGCTCCTGCTCTGAGGTCTCCAATTTTAACCCACCTGTAATGCAGATGATGAAATTCAGATTAAAGGACACAACTTTCCTTCCCAACAGGACATGGGATACAGCAGCACATTCAATCTGGCAAAGGCAGAAATACCTTGCACAAACCCCAAATCCAGCTTTTTAGGCCCAATTCCCCACAGCTTCTCGGTGTGGGGAGCAGAGCACAGGACACCTGGAGGGCTCAGTCTTCCCCGTGTGCTCAGTGCTGCCCTCAGAAAAGCTCTAATCAGATTAATCAGGAAAAGCACAGGGCTGTTAGGTTGGTTCATTGCAGGGAAAAGAGGGAAAAGGTTCTCAGAGGAGTTCATTTCTGGTTCAGTATCTCATAGAAAAGTCTCCTGGCCCTGAAAAAACACCTTCAGCTCTTCCACCCCAGCAAGGGGGCCTGGATGCATTTTCCCAAGCGGTGTATCTCTGGTGCTGGGGATGCTGGAAACCCCGACAGGTGGAAAAGCACATTTGGAAGAGACAAATTCCCTTGGATTCAAACCTCCAGCCCCAAAGCACACTCCCTCAGCTCCTGGATTGCAGTGTTTATCCACATTCCTGGCCTTTGGACCCGTTTCCCTTTCCAGCCTATTAGGCACAGAGCGATCAATTCTCTGGGTGCTCGGGAGCTCGGCCAGGGCTGGTGGCCACAGCTCTGGGGAAGGAACGAGGCCACACTCCATTACCTGAGCCTTCCCCAGCCTGGCGTGGGGAGAGCAGCTCAGCACTGGGAAGGGATTGGACCCAGCACACTCAGGGTTTAAAAATCAAAGGTCCAGGGAGCCACGGGTGCCGCAAAGCAGCCTGGAGGAGGTGGGATGTGGTCAGAGCCTGCCAGGGCTGCTCTGCTCTGTGGTCAGGCCTCGTGACCTCTCCAAAGACTTGGGATTCCTGTGCTTGGAATGAGGCATCTCGGCACAGCCCTGCCTGTGGAACGTTCCTTCTGCTCGGTGGGGAAGCCGAGGGTGAGATGGCCAGGCCGGGAAAGGGAGACTCAGGCAGGACAGACAGCCAGGAACTCAGTGGGGACACGCAGGGGATGGGAGGTGAGGCCCTGGCACAGGCTGTGGCTGTCCCTGGATCCCTGGGAGTGCCCAAGGCCAGGCTGGACAGGGCTTGGAGCAGCCTGGGATGGTGGAAGGTGTCCCTGCCGTGGCAGGATGAGCTTTAAGGTCCCTTCAACCCAAAGCACTCGGTGATTCCCTAATTTCTGAAGATGGGGATCTTCTGTGCACCCCAGCACTGTCTCCATGGGAAGATGGGGCTGAGCCTGTGGGGCTGGGGAAGGGGAGCTGCAGATCCCATGGGCTGCAAGTGCCAGCAGCAGCAAACTCTGCACACCCAGATTAACTGAAAGAAGATCAGGCGGGTGATTAGGGGGTCTTAAGCAAAGAGAAATCAAGGATCCTTATGAAGGAGGGGCTGAACCAGCCATTCAGCTTCCTGCTCCTGTACATCTCATCAGGGAGCAGGGATAACCCTGCTGGAGATGGGGAGGGCTGGCTCAATGACACCTTGAGGTGGCATAAATCCTTCCTTGTGGATTGAAAATCTCCCTTTGGCTCCCCACACGTCACCAAAGCGTGTCGTGGTTGGTAAACTGAGGCACGGAAATACACCCAGATGAATCAGAGCTAAAATCAGACGAGACAAAGCTGGATTTGGGCTCTGCCACCAACATTTTCAGGACCAAAAATTCAGTTTGTGGCCCAGGCTGTCACACTGCAGCGACCAGCACAGGAGATGCCACGGGCAGATGCAGGAAGGTTACAGCTGCATTTGGCTGAGGCTGATTCAGAGAGATTCAGGCTCGGAAAAAAATAAACCAGACCCTCTGCCCGGTACTTTTCCGACACCAGCCTGAGCAGCAGGAACAGTCTGGATTAAAGCAGAGCATGAGTAATGTCTCTCCTGGAAGAGCAGTGCCCCGGAGAGCCGGCGAAGGGCTGATACCACGGTCGAAGGCAGACGCATTTCCATAAACGCTGGAGCAGCAGCCTATAAATAACTGCCTGAATTTACCGCTGCTCTCATGTGACCCTGATCCCCGCATTTCCCATCTGTCACCATGGAAATGGCATCACAGGGCCACCAGCCATTCATTCATAGCGCTGGGCCAGGGGAGGGGGTCCGGCGTGGGGGAGGCTTTTTTAGAGGATGGAAGTTGTGATTTCGGGAGGAAAAATACAGGGAGGAGGTTTTGAGGGAGCGAGGATGGAGCGGTGCCTCCCGGGAGGGATGCGGCAGAGCCGGCGTTTCCAAACACGCCGCAGCCAGGCAGAGCTGTGGGGAGGGAGGGACGGACAGACAAACCGGGATGGACAGAAAGCAGGGATGAATGGACACCTTCCAGGAGCACAGGGATGAGTGAATCTCTCCCCAGGCATTTTGGAGCATCTTCCCATCTCCTCTACCCCCAGCCCCCTCCTGTGCCTTTGGGAGGAGACAGCCACCTTTAAAATCCACCTTAGTGCCTCCTGCACTGGGGAAACAGCTCCCAGACCCAGCTTTCTCCCCCAAAACCAAGTGGGAACAGGATGGGGATTAACAGGACAGGGAGTCCAGAGTGCTGGAACACTCTGAAGATGATTTTCCACCTAAGCTGTCAAGCCGACCTACATTCAAGTGATAATAATTGCAGGGGATAAAGCCCTCTGGTTTCTAAATACGTATTTGCCTGCAAAGCCAGGGCCTGTCGTGGCTCATTCGGGGCCAGCGCTGCAAACAAGGAGGGAAAGGAGCAGACCCGGGGAAAGGAGAGCCCAGCCTGACTCAGAGCACAGGAATTTCTGGCTCTTGTGGAGCATTTTCCACCCAGGAATCCGAATCCCAGCTCTCTGTGCCAGGATGTTTCTCTCATCCCATGAGGCAGAGACGAGCCCAAGAGTGGGAGAGGCTGCAGCAGGGCTGGGATCCCGAGCAGGGCATTCCCTTTGGATTTGCCTTCCCCATGGCAGAGATGGGGACACCCTCAGCCTGTGGCCATCGAGCCCACGCAGGCCTGGTGGCACTTCCAAGTGCTCCCAAACCTCTTGGGCCACTCAAAGGTGGGATGACAACACCACAGGGCAGAGTGTCCCCAGAAAAGTGGTTGATGTCAGTCAGCCCCAGCTGGAAAGTTCAGGAATCAGAGAAAATGATCTTTAAAAGCATCATCTCCCTTTATCAGGAATCCAAACCAGCCCAGCCCAGTGGCCCTCCATGCACTCACCTGCTGTCTCCAGTGCTTGAAGGAGCAGGGATCATCTATTTTTGCCCTAGAGATCACGTCTGAAAGACAAAAGGGTGGCTGGGAGGAGGCAGCAAGCCATGTCTGAGCACAAGAAAACCACACTGCTTCCCCGGCCCCTGGGGATGGGCATGCAGGGAATAAAGGGGACTCTGCACAATAGAGGGAAAATAATAAACCCCAGCCCAGGAATGAGAACCACGTCCCATGGCCCCTGGGAAGGGCTCCAAGCAGTGGGACATTCTTTAAAGAGCTGCTGCTCCACAGTTCTGGTCTCAATTTTCTTCACATGCCGAGCTGCTGATGGGGCAGACGTGACCGAGGCGATGTTGTGCAACGGGGAGACTCCAGGAGCACCAGGGCTGGGTGGCACCGCTCCAGCTCAGGCTGTCACAGCATTTCCAGGTGGTTTTGGTGGCCTGGATGAATCTTTGGAAGGGATTTGGGTGATCTCAGAGGTTTTTTTAAGGTTTTCCCCATAGTATTGTTCCCCACACCAGACTGCCAGTGCTGCCCCTCACTGTCTGCAGGGCCCACCCGAGCCAGCTCCATCTCCATGGAGGGTTCCCAGTGGGATAGACCCCCAAATTCCTCTCTCACAGCTGGATCCAGCTCTCTCTGCCCTGCACAGAGCCCTGAGTTGGGGTCTGGGATGGCCTCAGTGCCTGGACCCACTCTGGGCAGCTGCATGTTCCTTGGACATTTTGTGCTTGGAAATGAAAATAAAACCCTTTCAAAGGCTGCTCAGATCTCCTTGCACAGGCACTGTGCTGCCTGTTCCTGGAGGAGTAAAGAGAGATCTCAGCCTGACTTGGGGCTGGTTTCTGTGAGTGGCACCTGTGTCCCCTCCCCAAGGCCCGGAGGGAGGACACAGCCCTGCAGGGAGGGAGTTTGCTCTGCCTCTGTCTGATGCTGCCCAAACCAGCACTTGGCTTGTTCCTACAGCGCTCACCCTGACTGTGCAAACCCGCCTGGTGGGCTCAACAGCGCCCAAAGTGCCAAAACCTGAGGATTTTCACCCCAACCTGCATCTTCTGTGTGGAAAAAGCACATCCTGGGCTCCTGAGCCAGCCCTTCCAAGCTGCCACCAGCCCTGTCCCTCTGGGGAGGTGACCCTCACTCAGCAGCTTGGCACCCAGCGTCATTTTCTACCCAGCTAAGGAGCAGCAGCCAAACACCATCCAGCCAGTCCCATCAGTAGCTGCTTCCAACAGAAGTCACCCAAAAAACGCCTCAGGGCCGTGCAGCCCC
>NC_031795.1:1779267-1791646 GCF_001522545.3 Parus major | reverse complement strand
GTTTCAGGATGGATCCCCAAGGCTCCCTCGGGGCTCGGAGCCCGGCAGCTCCTGTTTCAGCAGCTGCCATGTGATTTTGCCCTGGGTATATTTTAAGCGCTGCAGTTGACATCACACCTTCTTCCCCAGGATGCTGCTTTCTATAAGTTTCCAGGCAAAACCATTCCCAAATCTCCCTTTCAGCTTCTCCCCGTTCCCTGCAGCATTGTCTCACCACAGCCAAAGGGGGCTGAGGAGCAGGCAGGTGATATTAATGATCCCCCTTGAAAAAACAAGGGAAAAGTGGGGGAAATCACAGGCTGTGGGATGCCCAGCTCAGCCAGCAATTAGACTGGGGTGGGATTGGTCCATCAGCCCCACAGGGTGGGTGTGGAGAGCAAGGCAACAGGGATGGATCCATGCAGGATGGTTCATCAGGGTTCATCCTGCTCCCTTCTTCTTTTTGGAGCACAAATGAAAAATCCTTCCTGTGTCCCGACAGACCACCTCGAAAAGCCCCATCAAACCAGACCCTACTCCATCCCAGCTGCACTCCTGGATCAAATGAAATGCTGCATCCTGCCCCAAACCAGCATCGAGCCTCCAAATCCCAGGCTGGAGCTCTCCTGGCCACCTGAGGCAAAGGACCTGGGCAGGGTTGGAGCAGCACGGCTGCTGTGCTGGTTCTGGTGGCAGCACAAACTGAGCTTGGAGCCCGCATGGCTCATGCCAGGAACACCCTCCGTGTCCCCAGAGACCTTCACCCGAGCCTCCCCCACCTCTGATCCAGCAGTTCGGGCTGAGCCGTGTCTGATGGGGAGCAGCAGAGGGCAGTGATCCATCCCGCTCTTCCCTCCTCCTGGGAATTCTCACCTGCGGCTCTGTCTCAGCACATCCCGCTGGATCTCAGTGCCAGCACCAGGCACACAAGTGCTCCTTGTCCTTCCTCGGTGTCCCCAGAGCCAGGAGAGGCTGTAGGAATGCCCCACATGGCACAAACCCACCCTTCAGTGCCCTGAGAGCACCCCGGTCCCAAATAAACAAAACATCCGGCCAAGGGACTGATTCCTGACCCTGAACCCGGCCCAGGTTCTTCTGTTTGTGTCCTCTGACTGTGACCGAGCCAGGTGTTTGCACAGGCTGTCCTGTAAAGGAACAGTCGGGCTGTGATCCAGCCCCCTCTGGAGCTGTACTGGGGCAGGGGAAAGCCTGGGAGAGGTCACTGGGAGGACCGAAGCAGCTGATGAAAAAGAAAACCAACTCCATGGCAGCATTTCGGCTGGAAACGATCATCCACGTGAAGACAGGCGGGTTGGGATGAGCTGCCCTCCCTCCTTGGTGCCCCTCAACCCTCCAAGGCTCTCAACGAGCTTTAAGGACAGAAAAAAGCCCCAAGGAATGTGCAGCGCTGCTGGAGAGAAGAGCCTGGATGCCATCCCTGCTCACCCTCCCATCCAGCGGGAAGAGGCTGGCACCAGCCCCGGGGCTGATTCTTCTCTCCCATCCAGCTCACGACTGCAACAGCACCGGGAGAGGGAATCGGAGTCGGGAGAGCTTTGAGGAGCGTTCCTGCCCCAGCAGCAGCTCCTGGGATGAGCTCCGTGTCCCGCTCACACCAGGGCTGCGGGACCGTGCCTTGAGCATCCTGCACCGAGGAGCCCGGCAAGATCTCAGGGCAGGGGGATGTTTCAGGCCAGGAGAGATTTCCTGCAGTTTTACAAGGAGCTGAGAGAGGGATTTTCATCCTTAAGGCACCTTGCCCGGCCGGGGGTGACAGCTCGGCTGAGGGGGGTGTGACAGGAGCTGCTCCCAAGCCTCCCGGGAAGAGCAGGCTGTGGTTTAGGGACTGATTTGTACCTGCTCCATCCTCCCTTGTTCCTGCTCGCTCCTCCTTTCTCCCCAGAGCTTTCTGAGCCGGCTCCAAGGGAAGGATCCTCTGCCTTCATCCCTTTCCCCGAGGCTCCGGCACCACCTGGAGCCAAGGGAAGCTGGAGCCAGCGCTGAGATCAAGCAACTCTTGATGGGCTTTTTTATTTTAGGGGAAGGATTTATTCAGGGCCTCAGCAAACAGGACTTTACTCGCTATCCGAGATCCTTTAGAGCTTCAGGATCCCCCCGGAACCCCCCCAGGGGCATCCCCCAGCTCCTCCAACCCGGCCATTCAGCGACCTCCCGGGGCATCTTCCAGTGGAAACGCCCACCCAGATCAGCCTTTGGAGGGAATCCACCCAGACAGCGTCCGTCTGTCCGTCCCCATCCCCTCCCCCGCAGCATCCCCCGGCGCAGGGAGGGGGATATTTTATCCCAGTAAAGCCAGGACAGCAGCACGTCCCATTGTCCGGCTCGGGATCAACCGCTGCCACCCGGGAGGAGCTTCGGGCATCCAACAAAACTGGCACGGCCAAAGAGAGCCCGGAGGAGGCGCAGAGACAAACAGCAGGAGAAATCAACCCCTCCAAGAAACAATGCAGCTTCTTCTGAAGCCGGGATCGTCCCCGCTGCAGGGCTCGACCTCGGCTGAGTCCCCGCTGAGAAAGGGACCGAGGAGGAATGCGGCCACACGGGGGTCCCCAGGGCTGGGGGGGAACGGGGGGAGATCGTGTTTGGGACAGGGGATTGAAAAGCCTTCGCAGAGACCTGGGGCTCCGTTTTGGCTGCGCCTGAAAAATTATATTTAAATTTCCACCTGAAAATTTAACCCCTGGGGCCAAATACAAGCCAGGATCTGGGGAAGGAGGCTGTGAGTCAAGGGAAGAGTTTGGGAGTGCGGAGGGAGCCGGGATAAATCATTCAATCAGGCTGATTTTTACGGCTGTTTTATCCTTCCCTTCTCTTTGGTACCTAGAGTTTACAGCTCCTCCAAAAAGATGCTCCAAGCAGAAGCCAAGGGCACAGAACACGTGGCAGCATCTCTGCAGCTGCGAGAGGAGGGTCGGGTGGCACCCGCAGGTCCCAGCCTCCTCCGTGCCTCAGTTTCCCCTCGTACGGAGCTGTGTCCTCATCTGAATTCCTCAGCAGCTGAAGGGGCTGGGGGTGCAGGAGAATGCGGGGCTCCCGCTTGGCTGGGAAGTCCTGGGGGGGATAAATCAGCAAAATAGAAGAATAAGAAGAGTCGGGAGAGAGAATGAGAGGAAGAGCGAGGAGGCGGTGGCGGGGAGACAGACGGCACCGACCATCTGCTGCGGGTGCTTTTAATTGCTCGGGCTCGCTTCAGCTCCGCTGCCTCGGCTCCTCTGCAGGGGAAGCGCTCCCAGCAGCAGCCTGGGCCGCAGGGAGCACTCTGCAGTGGGGCAGGATGAGCCCGAGCAGCCCAGGGGCGATGGGAGAGCCGCGTTTTGCGGGGCTGAGCTGCGAGAGCGGCGCCTGCCAGGGCCGGCTCCAGCACCGAACCACCCCCGGGGCCGGGGAATCTCCGGCAGCCGACCCAGGCAGAGCCAGGCTGGAGCAGGGGAAGGAAAAGCTGCCTGGAGCAGCTGCAGAGGCTCCAGCAGGCAGATGCCCGATCCCTCACAGCTTTTTAGGGATGCCTCAGTTCCAGGGCTTGAAGTGCACCTGGGGCTGCTGAGCTCTGCTCCAGGCTATAAATACCCCTCTGCTCCCTCCAGCAGCTTCTTCTGATCCATCGGCATCCCCAGTATCTCCCTCGTGCTCCCCATTGCTGTCCTGGCACCTGTGACCCCCCAAAAACCCTCCCCCAGGGTTCCCATTCCTGCAGCATTGCTGTCCCCACACCCCAAAATCACCTTTGCCAATGGGCAGAAGCAGGGATGAAAATCAAAATATAAAATAAAAATTTGGGCATCCTTCCGAGTGTGAGCTCTCCCACTGGACCAGGAACCTCCCCCTTGCCAGGCTGCACCACGCTGGGTGGGTTTGGGGGTCCCCCCCAGCACAAGGGCTGCAGCCCATGAGGTGTTTGTGTCGGCCCAACCATAAAATAAACAATAACAATGAGCCCCCGTTCCCCCCAGAGCCCTTCTACCCCTTCTTGGGGTTGGGGGCAGCCCAAGCTGTTAATTATTCCTTCACCACAAGAAGCCATGGGCTCCTCAGCTGGGCTCACAGCACGGAGCACCCGCTCTCCCAGGGCTGGTGTTGATTTAGAGCTGGGCCCAGGGAGCCCCCAGGCTCCCCAAGACCCCCCAAGCCTTCCTGGGCTGGAGCTGCCGAGCCCCATCATGGACCCCATTAGGCAGAGCCTGTGAACTGTGCACAGCAGGGACGGTCCTGGCAGGAAAACACAGCCACGTGTGTCCACACAGCCCAGGAAAATCCAGTGGGGGCTGTGGACCCTGGCACCCCTGGGGCATTCCCTGAGAATCCACACTGGGAGCACTGAGCTGCCTGTGCTCCCCATCACAGGGGACACCTTGGATCCTGCAAAACTTCTGCCTTTGGGACTCGGAGGGAAAGGCAGGCAGAGGTGGGAGCTGGCAGGAGGGATCTGGTTGGGAAGCCCAGGGGTTTGGACAAGCAGCAGAGCTGCACATCCCTCACCAGAGTGTTCACAAACATTGGTGCTGCCAGCAGAACAAACGTGCCGTGCCTGGGGTTCAAATTCCTTCCTTAGGAGAGGCTGATGCTGAAATCCAAAGCTCCAGAGAGCTGCTCTCACCCAGTGCTGGGTGCCAGGAGCTGCTTGGGCCTCTGTTAGTGCCCAGTGGGGAAAATTATCCCAATAAAGCCAAAAGGTGAGGATGGACCTGCAGGGCAGCAATGAAAGTCAGAGCCCAAAGGCAGTGAAGAGAATGTGGAGGTGAAAATGTGTCTTGTGCTTGGGATGAGCCAGAGGGTCCCTGATGGACCAAAATGAAAGCTGGCCTGAAGGATTCCCAGGCAAAACTGGGAAAATGCATCCAAAGAAATCACTCACTCAAATCACTCAACACAACAAGCTGAGAGCACCAACAGAGAAAAGCTGTGGGTGAAAGAAGTCAGATCCTCAATCTTGGATCAAATCCTGCTCCCAGCCCTCCCCTCCCAGCCTCATCCTTCCCTTTGGAACTTCCCGCTGGTTGGCCCAGGGAGGTTTATCCGAGGTGGATCACGGGGAGCAGGGTCGGAGCTCATGGGACACGGGCGGTCCTGCGGGTCAGGAGGGGTCTGGCACCTCCAGGGGGGCTGGAAACGCAGATCTGTTCCCGAGGGAGCCGCCACGGCCGGGATAAAACCCGAGGATCAGACAAGCATTAAAAGGTGGGGAGGAAAGGGCCACGGGAAATGCAGAGGGCGCCTCTGCCTGATGCTCCCCAGGGCCAGGGAGGGATCTCGGGGAGAGCCAGCCCCGCTGCCCAAGTCGCTTCCCCGGCTAATTGCCGCTCCGAACGACACAATTAGCATGTGCAAAGGTAATTACAGGCCGCACAGATCAGTATCATCCTCACCGCGATTCCCGTGGAAAACTGAGGAGTGAGAGCAAAGAACAAATCACCTCCAAAGGTGTGAGTGAGGCTGGGACAACGCTCCAGCCTCACTCACAGCTTTACACCGAGAGCCGCTCTGCATTACCGGGGTAAATCGGGGATTCAGCAGCCTCCGAGCAATGCGGGATTGCGGTGGATGAGTTGTGTTAATCCACACGAGCCCTCTGCCCTGCTCCTTCCTTTTCCTCCAGCGCAGGGCTGGGATTTGTGGCCTTTTCCTGCTTTATAATCGCCCCGAGGGAGGCATTAATGGGCAGCTGGAAGGAGAAATCGCAGGGCTGGGCAGCTGCTCGCAGTTTAGGATTGCGACGTGTTAATTATGTTAAATGCATTAAGTAATTTAACTGCATGAATGAGGGAGAGAAGAGAAGGGATGCTCTGGATGTCCGAGGTGTCGGAGGAAATAGGACACTTACAGCCAAAGCCGCACGGACACCTCGTTCCCATCGGTTCCTTTGGAAGAAAACAGTTTTTAAGATTTTACAGCCCGGTTCGGAGATGTTCAGGTTGTGTTTGGACGCTGCGTCCCTGCAGGGAAGGAATGAAATTCCTTTTCCCCAGGAGATCGCTGCAGCCCCCGGGAGCTGCGCAGGCCGGGAGGAGCAGGGAGGACCCGGCGGGCTCAGCCGGGTCCCGATGTCACTAGATGTCACTAGATGTCACTAGATGTCACTAGATGGCACTGGAGCATCTCGGTGAGGCTCGGGGGGCGTCCGCAGCCTCGGGGGACCCTCCGAGCCTCTCCCAGCCCCGCCGAGCAGAGCCCGCAGCCAGCCCAGCCCAGGGCTGCTCCGGAGGGATCCCAGATCCAGCACACCCGAGCTCCGAGGCATCGCCGTTGCCCTGGATACCGCCCGTTTTCTGGCTGAGACTTTATTTGGGCGGAAAAACTGAAGATCTTGGCTGCTTAGTCAGGATTTCTCCCGCAGCGGGCTCGGCTCTGGGCCCGGCCCACGTCTGGGCTCTGTCGGGCAGCAGCACGAGCCTGATGCAGATCCCAAATATTCCTGAGCCTGATGCAGATCCCAGATATTCCTCTCTAGGGGCTGCAAATTCCCCTCCAGACCCTGTGCAGACCCCAGCTGTCCCCTCGGAATGGGGGATCACGTTCTCCGGGCTATAAAGGGAAGAGACGAGACAAACCCTGGAGTTTCTCTGGGATAAAACCCAGCCCGTAAACCCAGGCACGATCACACGGGAACAGCCATCCCAGGGAGGTTAAACTGCCCCCGTGGACTGGCAGCAGAGCAGGGGATTCCAGCACTCCCAAACAAGGAATTCACCAAGAAAATCAGTTTAGTTCAATCGCTGCAGTGGCTGGCACAGGGATGAACCAATCTAGAAATCATTAAATTACTGCAATTTCTGGGTGTGGATCAGATCTGGATTTACAGACCTCCAAGCAGAGCAGATTTTCAGAGAGGTCTGGTTTCCCTACCTCAGGACCCTCCTTGGCCCCCAGGACCAGCAGTCCTGGAGCTGAATCAATCCCTGCTTGGGAAACAGACAGCAGAACCTGAAGATGTGTTCAGCTCAGGTCAGAATGCACGTGGGTACCTGAAATGGGAGAAATCCACCCCAAATTCAAGACTGGCTGGGAGGACAAAGTCCCCAGGGCCAGCAGAGCAGAGGGATGACACAGGGCAGACAGAGGACCCCCAGGATGAGAAAACAGGGCAGTGAATGAGCTGGAATTATCCCAGTCCTCGCTGGGCAGGGAGCATTGCTGCAGGGCTGCTGTGGTAAGAGACATCCCCTCCAGGTCCAGTAAAACCAGTATCCCTCCAGTCCCTTCATCAGACAAAACCCACAGACCCACCACCTGCCCAGGAGGTGCCCCCAGAGCAGATTGGGAGGGAGATTTTGGGGTTCACTTCCTCCTTTGGGGCACAGCCAGGACAGACCTCAAAGGAAGGGAGAGCTGGGAACTGACTCACCTTCCCAGACAGCAGCTGGGATCCACGAGTCCCTGGGATTCAGCAACCACAGCACAGCCTGAAAAGAGAGATGGCATTAATTCATAGTGAGCACCCAGTTATTTTTGGGGTGCTTCAGTGGGTGCTGGTGCACCTGGAAGCTTTTAACCCCCAGAATCCAGCACTGCCAGCACAGATCAGGGGGATGAAGCCCAGGACAATCCTGGTGAGCGGCACTAAGACCCCATCCATCCTCCAAAGGGATTTTTTTGCAATGGGAAGGAGGGAAAGCAGCAGGATCTGCTCATTCTCAGCCGGATTTCCCCGGTCCCCCAGGAGCTGTGTTCCCTGACACCGGGGCATCGGATTTCCATGGCTGAGGATCAGACTCTTATCACCGGGGTCTGCAGGAAATTGGGGCTGATGGGAGGCCCTGGGAGCCAGGATGGGGTTGGGAGGTTGGATCAGCAGCTGCCAGGACAGTCACAGAGCCCAGGGCCCTCTGAGCTCCCCTACCTGGACAGAACATATCGGGGTGCACTCCAGGGGGGAATTTCGGGGGTTACCCCAGGGATTGCTTGTTTGGGGAGGGCACAGCACTCACCTCCCACCTTCTGCCATCACCACACCTGGGATGGGGACATGGAGTAGGGTAATGGGGAGAACATGAGCCTCTGCTGGGCTCTGGAGCCATGGCAGGGAGAAATCCTCATCCTCGTCCTCTTCTACAGGCTGCTATGACAGGACACAGAAGGAAAGATGTTTGTAAGAGCACCCAAGACCCCCCAAAGTCCCAATCCTGTGTCCTGTTACCCTCAGCCTCTGCTCTAAGAACCGAGCAGGAGGAGCAGCAATTTTCCAGGAGCCAGGGAGTGGCAGCACCTCAGGATGGGGCTGAGCTCCTTCTGTTGGGGTCTCCTCAGCCCACCCAGCTCCTCCAGAGAGAGCTGCTCCCCACCACACCTGTCTGCTCCATATTTATTGAAACAACAATCAGGGGCTCTGCCTCCAGGTGCCAGCAGAAGCCTTGGAAGAAAGCACCATCCCAAAGGCCAAGTTTGGTGAGGAGCAAAGGGCCAGGGATGGGATGGGGGCCCCCCGTGGGAAGAGGGGGCTGCAGCACGTGGAGCCCCACCAAGGTGTCCCAGCTGTCCCCAGGGTGGGGTGATGGATCTCAGAGCAGTGCACAGCTCCTGCACCTGGTTCCAGATGAATTTTTCTTCCTCTAACAAATGCTTTCTCCCCCACCCAGGAAGGGCAAATCCCTCTTTTGGGGCTGGATAGAACCTTCACTCCTTCCCAGGAAAAACCTGTCCAGCTGTGAGCTGCTGTGCCCTTGCCCAGAAGTGGTTTTCATGGGAAAAGGTGAACTGACAATTCCAGGGAACTGGCTGGGCTGGGAGCCAGCCCTGCTGGAATCAGAGGATGAATCTCAGCCTGGAACACCACACAGCCCCCACAGGGTCAGTGAATCCTGGTGCAGAGCCTCTGAATTAAAGAAGTTAATGAAATTACTGCAAGCTGGAGGGACACAGAGCCACCTTTGCACCTTCCCCCTCAGGAAAGCACTCCCCGGGGATGCTCCAAAATCCAAAATCCATTCCTGGTACCCCTGCGCTGCTGCTGCTGCTCAGACGGGCAGTGCCGGAGGGATGGAGAGCAAAACAAAGATGCTGCAGCAGCCTCCTCGCTCCTGCTGCCAATTAACCTTCCTCCTGCAACTTTATCCTGCTGCCGGTCCCCAGGCGCGGCTCCGGCTGGGCTGAGGGGCTGGGATCAGCCTTGCAGCTCCTCGGGGAGCACGGGCACACAGAGGGACGCTCTGCTGCCCTAACAGCCGTGACTGCTGCTGCGGGAGGGGGGCAGCGCCGGGACAGCCTCGCTGGGCTCATGCCCGGGGCAAGGTCACTGCCTTTAGTTCCCCCCGTGAGCTGAAGGGAAGGGGCAGCGAGAGCCGTGCCTGGGACCCATTAAATCCCATCCCAGCGGTCACACGTGGCCCCGGCAGCAGGGGGGACTCTGTTTCCTCTTCCCTAAGCTATGTCATCCCAAAAAGAGCCAGGAGAGCAGGGGAGGATGGGGGGCTCGGCAGAGATGCTGTTGGGAGGGAAGGAGGGTTGTTGGTGCAGGTCAGATCCTGCTCATGGAGTGATTCCATCAGCCTGGGAGAAGACGTGCTGGGATCTGTGTTACCCAAATTAGCAGTGCCAAACCCAAACACGGTGCTTCCTGAAGGCTGAAATTTGGTGTCTGTGCTCTGAGAACCTCTGCCCCAAGGAGAACACCTCTTACAGCCCCCCCCCAGACCCCACAGGATCCCCCAAGACCCCAAACACAGAGTCCCGTGTCCCTCCCACATGCTCAGCACCAGGGGTTCCATCCCCAGCTCCCTCCACCACGTTCCAGCTCCTCCCTCCAGCTCTTGGGTACTGCACAGCCGAGCTGGGGTGGGGAACCCCCACTGAAGATGTTCAGAAAGAGGAGAAACAAAAAAGAAAATCACAAATCAACACTTTTCACCCAGAATGGCCCATTCTGCCCATTTCCCACAGGGAAGGTGGTGCCCAAACCACAACATAATTTTTTCCCAGACACACCTCTCTAAAGCACTCATTTGCCCCCAAATTACCTGAGTTGAGGACTTTCCAATAGGCTTCAAATCCTGGGCTCTGGGCTCTCTGAGTGATCCCCGCAGGAACATCCTCTCCCAGGTGTAGGGTTGGCTGCTGAGACCTCACCCCCAGACCCAGAAGGTTTTCACCCTGGTTCCATGCAGGAGGGGCTGCTCCTGGCTCTTTCTTCTTCCCCAATAACTTTGGGCACCGAGGTTTAATGGGAAAATGCTGTGGGCTGTTTGGGCAGCAGGAGGAAGGCAAGTCTTGCTCCAATTTGGCAGAGGTCGCCTCCGCTTATTGCTCTGAGCTTTCCCCCCTGCTGCTGTGGAGGCTTTGAACCAGCTCAGATCCCATTAATGGGGTTAAGCAACAAAACACAGAGTTAGTAACAGAGGCAATAGAGGGAACCTGCTGGTGTCTGAGGCCTGATCCCTCGGGATTTGAGCTCTCCATCAGCTGGGGAGTTGTTCTTGATAAACACCCCGGAAAAGACCGAGTCATGGAAAGATGTGGGATGTGTTTGGGGAAAGCTTCAGGGCACACAGCTCTCCTCCAGCCCAAGTGAGGGACGTGTGGTCCCAAGAACCTTCATCCACTCACCTGGGCCAAGCATCCCCTGGGACACAGGAGTGCTGCCCTGTCCCCTCGGAGCCGAGCACAGTCCCTTTGCTGAGCCACCACATCTCCTGTGTTGTGTTCCTACCAATTAGCTTGCTCAAGGCAATTAGGGAGCTCCAACACCTCCAGCCATCAGCTTCCTATCACAGCGTGACCCAGAGGGTGTGAGCAGGGAGCAGGGAATGTCCTGGAGCTGGACTGTGCCACTTTGGGATGGGAAGGAAAGGGAGGATGGAGCATGTTGTGTATCTGCTGCAATTACAGAATCACAGAGTGGTTTGGGTTGGAAGGGACATCAAAAATCACCCGGCTGCACCCCCCTGCCTTGGACAGGGACACCGAGGGCTCTGAGGTAAAAACCTCAGCATCATCGAGGTCTCTCACTCTCAGAGAAGAGCAAAGGAGGTGCCAAGTGTCCCAAAAACCTTTCCACCCCACCAGTGGGTGTCCAGAGGTGAGCACAGCAGCCCACAGGGAAGGAGAGATGGGAAAGAAAAGGGGAGGAAGCACAGGACCGACACTCCAGACAAGTGATCAGCCTCTTACACACCACATGTGCCAGCCCTGCTCCTCAGCAGGGTTAAACCCACCCCATGCTCCTCGGGGGGGGCTTTTTTTTGGGTGCTTTAGACTTTTTTAGGGGTGAAATTCCTTAAAAGTTCAGCAGCACAGGGGTTTTGTTTCCTATCAAGGAGCCTTTGAGATGTGGAACAGCTTGGGCTCCTCACAGGGGGATTTGTGGTTGAAAGGTCAAAGCTGTTTCTGGTTCCCCTTATCAGCCTTGGCCGAGCACGGAGGAAGCGAAGGAAACCTTTGGGTTGGGTCAGGAAGGTCACGCCGGGGACGGAGCACAGGGGCACCGGGGATCCGGAGACCAGGCGCCGCTGGCAGAAGGTGTGGAGAAAGGCAGGAGTTGGGAATTCTGTGTCCCTCCAGGCCCCCACAGAGCCGGGGGATGGAGGGACACAGCTGCTTGGGGGACGGGGCCCAGCGTGGATTTGGCCACTGCGATGACGGATTTGTCCCCAGGAGCAGCCACTCCGCTCTCTGGGCCCTCCCGGCACTGCTGGGGTTGGTTTGGCTCATCTGTGGACATGGATGAGGATCCCTGCTGGATTTGGGGACTCCTCCAGGGACATGGAGCTGGCTGGGCACAGCTCCCGCTCCAAGAAGGCCAGAAGCAGTGTTTGCTCTGCAGGACCAAGGCCTCCTGAGCTTGGCCAGTCCTGAGGGACAAGTTCTCCACACAACGTGTGTCCCACAGGACCACCTTGGCCTTAAACCCAAAAATCTCAGAGCAGAAACATCCTCAAGCCCAGCAAAGCTGAAATTCATCTGGGCTCAGCTCCTGCCCAACCCTGGCTTGTTCACAGCCTTCTTCCTTGAGAAAAGGACACTCAGAGGTGACCTCATGGCTCTCTACAAGCTCCTGAAGGTGCCTGTGGGCAGCTGGGGTCGGTCTCTGCTCCCAGGCAGCGCTGGCACAACGAGAGGACACAGCCTCAAGCTGTGCCAAGGGAAATTTGGGTTGGACATCAGGAAAAAGTTCTTCATGGGAAGAGTGGTAAAACACTGGAATGGTCTGCCTGGGGAGGTGGTGCAGTCACCATCCCTGGGGCGTTTAGAAAAGGACTGGATGTGGCACTCGGTTTGGTTGAGGTGTTTGGGCTGAGTTGGACTCAATGATCTTGAAGGTCTCGTCCAACCTGGTGATTCTGTGATTCATCCTCCTCTTTCCATCCATCCATCATCCATCCATCATCCATCCATCATCCATCCATCCATCATCCATCCATCATCCATCCATCATCCATCATCCATCATCCAT
>NC_031795.1:1769034-1777488 GCF_001522545.3 Parus major | reverse complement strand
GGGGAGGTATTTGAAACCCCTGCAGCCACGTGCCTCAGTTTCCCCATGGAAAGAGGAGCGTTTTGTCCCCTGGTGTTGGCTCCATGATGGGGCCGTGAGGGTGAGGACACATCCAGCACCCCCCAGCAAGCAGCCTGAAAGGATGGAGGATCCGTGTGCGCTCCTTTCCATCCCTGTCTGGAAGCAAGAGCAGTGGGAAGAGGCAGCTCTGCCCCTGCACAGCCCCGGGACGGCTCCTTCCCCCGCCACCAGCCACCAAAAAAATCCCGATTACTTTCAGGTGTCGGCCGGTTAATAAAATCAATCTTCCCTCTAGGAAAAAGGAGGTGTGCAGGGGGAATTTTTTTTTTCCAAAGGCTAAACACAAACCAGAAGGCAGCAGACGGCAGAGCGCTGGCTCCACTGTCCTTTCGGGACACGCTTGGAGACGCTCGTCTTTATTTCTTCCCTCTTGTTTCACCCCAAGAAAAAAAATCTTCCTTAATTTTTAGGAGCTGCTACAAATTTATCCCAGGAATCCCAAGGTGATGCCACCCCACTGGCTTGGCCCTGGGGAATTCCTCACGGTGCTGTTTGTTACAGACTTTTCCAGAGAAAACTTTTTCTTTCCGTGCAATAAATTTTCCACTTACATTTTTAAGGGAAGAAAATGTTTTCCGGTGCTTTTGCTGCCTCTCTGTCAGGAATGATTACTCCCAGATTTATTGGGATTTGCAAAGGAGGCAGCGATACCTGGGATCTTCGAAACTTGCCGGGATAATGATGCAGGCAGAGCTTGGCAGCCTCAGATCTGATTTATGGAGCAAGATTTCATCCGTCCCGGTGCGTATAATTTACTGGGATCTGGAAGTGGCTCATTAGGGAATGGGATGAATAAATCCATCAATCCCCCGGGGAGGGGAAAGGCTTTGTCTGGCTCTGCTTTTAAATCTCGGGGGGAATTGGGCTTTTCCTTGGTGGCAGCTGGATTGGGATGGGGGCCCTCACCGGAGCGATTCCCGGCACAGCTCCAGGGGAAAATGAACCCTGGGGCTGGGGGAATCATCCTGGAACATCCCCAGGCACGGTGAAGGTCCTGCTCCCCAGGGGTGGGGATCAGGGGGTGCTGAAATCCCGGCTCCACGGATCCCAAACGAGCAGGGGAAGCTGGAGCCAGACGTGGAGCTGATTTCTGGAACGGCTCGGGTTTATTCCCGATCCCTCCCGGCATCACAGGATTGTTTCTGTCCTTTTGCACTGCACAGCCAGGAGCTGCATTTCCCCCAGCCCTCCCAAATCATCACCTCCCTTTTGCTTTTTTCCCCCATTTCCACCATTTTCCAGCCATTTTCCAGACAAAACTCAAACTCTGCCCGGGGTAATCACATGGAAACCTGGAAAAATGGAGCCCAAAGCGAGAGGCTCAGCCCAGCCCTGCACTAATGATGGGAATAAATTAATTTAATTCCCTCAGGAGATAAATTCCCCCCGACTCCCCAGGAATTAATTCCCCCAAGCCAGGCTGTTGCACATCCTATAGGAAACATAAATCCACCTAACACCCAAATTACTCTGATTTCCACCCATTTTTCCAGCTGCCGTGTTAATCCAGGGGCCAGATCCTGCTCCTGGTTCTGTAGCTCTTAAATCCAAAGTGATCCCACTTACTTGAGACTTACAACTCTTAACAGATTAAAATTAAAAACTCCAAAGTTTTCAAATCCTACCCCTTCCCAGCCATACAAATATTGCAATGAATTCCCTTCAATCATAGATGGAATAAATTCCCTTTCATCCTTCGCTGTTTTCCTGATTTTCCGAGCACTATTGGGTTTTTAGGAATCAAAAGAACAATTTTGCTCCCAGTTCCACGGTTTTTACTGGGATTAATGGTACAATCCCTCTCCTGAATCCCACCCACTGCCGGCTCAGCTCTCTGCCGCTTCCAGGCTTCACTTCCACCCTTTTTTTATATATAATATATATTTTTGGAGCAGCTGGAAGGAAAACAAGCCTGAACCTGCCATCCTGAAATAATTCCCAAAGCAGCCTGGAAATTCCCCACCGGGATAAAACACAAATCTTTCCTTATTAAAGGCAAAATCCAGTGAGAAGGGATCCACGGAGCCCCCTCTGCCTCCCGCTGTAAAATTGAGTTTATGGGCCCAAATTACCCAGGGCTGGAATTCTCTCACTGCAAGGAGGGAGCAGGATCCTCTTTTAAAGCAGCCCAAGGGGTTTAAACTGATTTATTCCTGCAGCTCCTCAAAAGGCCACTGCATTAATTTATAAAAACTTAGAATTTTATCCAGCAGCAGCAAAAAACAAAAATCGGTTCGAATTGGGCTAAAATAATGTTAATTTTAATATAATATTTTATATTTTAATGTATATTTTATTATTGTTATTATTGATATTATATTGTTATTATATTGTTGTTATTATTTATTATATTGTTGTTATTATATTGTTGTTATTATTGATATTATATTGTTATTATTGATATTATATTATATATCAATAATATTATCGATATTATTGATATTATTTTTATTGTTAGTGTTATTTTTAATATTTTAATATTTTTATAATTGTAATTATTTTTATTTTATTTATTTTTTTTATTTATTTTATTTATTTTTATTTATTTTTTATTTTTATTTATTATTTATTTTATTTATTTTATTTTTATTGATTATTTATTTTTTATTTTTATTTATTATTTATTTTATTTATTTTATTTTTATTGATTATTTATTTTTTATTTTTATTTATTATTTATTTTATTTATTTTATTTTTATTGATTATTTATTTTTTATTTTTATTTATTATTTATTTTATTTATTTTATTTTTATTGATTTTTTTTTATTTATTATTTATTTTATTTATTTTATCTCTTTTATTTATTTTATCTCTTTTATTTATTTTATCTCTTTTATTTATTTTATTTGTTTTTAATAATTTTATTAATTTCAATATTTTTATTTCGTTCTATCAATATTTTATTATTTTAATAAAATACCCTTCATTTTTATTATCTTTTCTTTTATTTCCTCCTAATCTTCCTCCTTGAAAATCAAAGGAAAAATCCTTGAAAATCGCAGGAGAGCTCCTCGAAATGCAGCAGGAAACGAAAGCGCCGAGCTCGGGTGGATCCCGTCCCTCGGTTTGTTTTCTCGGGATTGGATTCCTGGATTGTTGTTGAGAATTTCGGGCAGGGTTTGACACCAAACGCTGCTCCAGAGGCAGCTCCGGCACCACGGCGGGAGCAGAGAGCTTCCAACAACGCGGAAAACGACAAAGGAAAATTGAGAAAAATTGAATTTTTAAGAAATTCGTTCTTTTCCTGGGGAAAATTCCCTCCTTGGCAGTGCTGAGTGTCCGGCTGTTATCGCTCCCTGCTTCAGCTTCGTACGGAAAACTGCAAAATCAGAATGTATTTCTACAAATTTGGGGTCCATGCAGTTATTTCCATGTGATTTCCACATGCTCATCCTCATTTTCCTGTCATCCAGACACGAAATTCCATGATTTTAATGTCTGTGTGCTGCTAATATGAATTAACATGGAAATATATTATTTTGGGGCAAAATTATGATTATATTTGAATAGGATTAACTTCTTTGGGAATATATCAGAATATATTATAACTATAAATATATCAGAATATATAATAACTTAAAATATGCTCCATATAAAAATAAATATGTATATTTCTATAAATATTAATTAATATTTAAATATTATTCTGTATAAATATTCATGTATTAATATGGAATTTCAGAATTACAGAATCATGGAATGGTTTAAAGCTCATCTCCCTCTACCCCCCTCCACTATCCCAGCTTGCTCTGAGCCCTGCCCAGCCTGGCCTTAAATGTTTCCTGGGATTGAAAAATATTCAAAAATATACAGAATAAAAATATTCCATAACTAATATTTTAAAACTAATGCAACATAAACTGGTATTTATATTAATATATGGTATCTATAATAAAATGTAATCCACACAGATCTATATAAAATATATACTATTTATAGCTAATATTAATATGTTGTATTAATGTCTTTTTTAGTATTGATATCGAATTTAAATCTAAATATCGAATTTAAATCTAAATATTGGATTTAAATCTAAATATCGAATTTAAATCTAAATATCGAATTTAAATCTAAATATCGAATTTAAATCTAAATATCGAATTTAAATCTAAATATCGAATTTAAATCTAAATATCGAATTTAAATCTCTAAATGTATTCTCATGCCTGTAAAACACGTGTGTGACCCGGGGCACTGGGATTGCACGTGGGTGGATATTTGTGTTTGGCTTTTGTGAGATCTGGAGTCAGGATCGTTCCCTGAGCCTCGGAAAACAACAAATCCATCCCAGGCTCTGGGATCCCGATGGTTCCAGCTCCCACTCCCTCACACAAAACAGAGCTGGGACCAGCAAGGGATTTTATTTCTCTCTCTCTATATAAAATATCTATAAAAATGACTTTATTATTTCCCGGGGGGATGGAGCCGTTTTCCCTGCACATTCCTGACGCGAATCCAGCCTGGGGTGAAGCTCTGGGAGAGGAACCCGAGGGGTTTGGGGATGTCTGGAGTGGAGAGGGATGTGCAGATGGACAAAGAGCCAGGATGGGGCGGCAGCTCAGGGAAAAGCAAAGCCAGGGAAGGGCAGGGATTCCCTCCTGGGCCGGGATGGGGGTCCCTGAGACAGGGAGGGGCAAAGCCGAGGATCCCACCGGCCCCGGAGGGTGCAGTCCCTGGGGATCCCCTGGGAATGGATCTCCTTAGGGATGGATCCCCCTGGGAATGGATCTCCTTGGGAATGGATCTCCTTAGGGATGGATCCCCCTGGGAATGGATCTCCTTGGGGAGGGATCTCCTTGGAATGGATCCCCCTGGGAATGGATCCCCCTGGGGATGGACCCCCCTGGGAATGGATCTCCTTGGGAATGGATCTCCTGGGGAATGGATCTCCTGGGGAATGGATCTCCTGGGGAATGGATCCCCCTGGGGATGGATCTCCTTGGGGATGGATCTCCTTGGGGATGGATCTCCTTGGGGATGGATCTCCCCTGGGGGTGGATCCCCTGGGGGTGGATCCCCTGGGGGTGGATCCCCTGGGGGTGGATCCCCCTGGGGAATGGATCCCCCTGGGAATGGATCTCCCTGGGAATGGATCCCCCTGGGGAATGGATCTCCCTGAGAATGGATCCCCCTCAGGAGCAGGGGAAGGTCCTGGAGCAGTCCAGGCTTGGAACAGCAGAAGAGTGGGAGCGTGGCCACTGAATCCTGGCTGAATCCCACATCTTCCTCGGGCAAGGGAAGGACCCCTCGGGCATCCCCAAAATGCTCATCCCCCGAAGGACACAGGGAATTGCATTTGTTTTGCTGTTCCAGAGCCTTCTGCCCACACATGGTCCTTCCCCAGGCTGAGAGGAATCTGGAATTTTTTGCCTGGGATTGAGAGGAGCAGCAGAGCTGGAGATCATCCTCCAAGCCCTGCTCCAAGCTCGGTCAGGAAACACCCAACAGAGCCGGGAATGCTGCAGGCAGGAGGAGCCCTCAGTGCCTCATCACCCTTGGGACAGTTGTCCCCAGACTGTCCCTTCTGCCATGACCCTGAAGCTCCTGTGCCACACCACGCTGAGCTGAGCTGCCTCCCTGCTCTCCAGAGGAATCCACCACTTTTCCTCCTGGGAAAAAGGAATGGGCCTTCTTCCCAAAGTTTCCAAACTGCCAAAATAATAAACTTTCTTCCCAAACTGCCAAAATAATTAAACCCAAGTGCCCTCGAGGAAAAGCTGGACCGGGATGTCGGCTGCTGGTCCTCATCTACTGCCTGACCCTCAGCTGGGAGGGGAAATGTGACCCTGGGGAAGGGGAAGGGCATTCCCTGTGCACCAGGCACTGCTCCATCCCCCACCAGCATTCCCAAGGCTCTGGGTAAGGCTGCGAAGTCTTGGCTGTGAAGGGATGTTCCGACAAACCACAAACCCTCCCGGCCCCCTGCAGGGCTCTCCTGCGACATCCCGCGCTCCCAGGGGAGGGCAGGCAGCTCCCTGGGACGGCTGGAGATGGACCAAAAGCAAACGGGATGCGAAGAGGAAGGAAAAAAAAACCCTCCCAGCAAGCAAGAGACAAAGCAAAACCAGAGGATCCCATCAGAGTCCCCCTGCCACACTCGGTGGCTCTGTGGTGAGGCTCATTTGATGGAAGATCCAATTAAAACTGAGCCACAAAAGGTCATTTCAACCCAAGAGCAGCTCTTTCCCTTACGGGGATGGAGTCGGACACTGACGTTGTGAGAAGTTTCTCCTGGAAGCTTTTCAAGTTGGTGGGATCATTCTTTGCCCAAAAATGAGCTGATCCATGGAAAATGAACTCCAGAGAGCGTCAGGAGCACCACAGGGACTTCCCCACCCCAGTCAGTCCCACACTGGTGCCTGCCCACGGTGCCCCAGGAAGGGGCAGCCACTTCCCAGCTTTTCCCTGAGCCCAAAGCACCCAACACATACATTCCCAAATCCAGGAGAGCCAGGCACCCTGCTCTGGCTCTACACACACAGAGAACAGGGCAGAGGCTTGGTGGCAGGTTCAGAAGGAGATCCTGGAGGTCCTGGTCCTCATCCCTGCCCACTGGAGGAACCAAATTCCTCAGCAGCTCCAGGAACCAACACAAATCCCCCCAAAACCTCACAAACCTCATGCTGCCTTCAGCTCCAAACATCCCAAATCCCCCCTGCCCGAGACCTCTCCAGGAGGGTCCCAGCAATCTCTCCAGCCTGGAAAAGCAGCAGACCCTAAAGCTGTGTGCCATGGCATGTGTGGATAGACTCATCCCTCTGCTATTCAATTCCTTCAAATTCCAGCAGTAAAACTGGGAGAGCAACCTTAAAACTCATAATCCTTTCCAGGAGTTATGTTATGTTTAATAATATTTAATGACCTGTTGTGAGCCAGAGGCCTCCCAGTCGCTATTTAGCCATAATTTACAGCACCCCAGGAGCTGTGGACAGTCAAACAGGGAAAATCCCAGCAGTTCCAGCTGCTACAAAGGGAAAGAATCAGGGAAGGCTGAGGGATGCACAGGGAGCACTGTGGGCATTAAAAGGGTGGGCAGGGATGGGGAATTGCACCCTCAGAGCCCTCTGTGCAGAGCCAGCCCCCCACAGGACTCTGAAGGATTAATTTTGAGCCCAGGATCACAACCCAGCATTTTCTCACAAATGCAGTTTCCCTGAGCAGGGGCTGGAAAAACCAGCTGTGATTTACAGCACAAATCCATCACTCCTGCAGCCAAGACACAGAGGTGACATATTTATATCACAAACTCTTTGAAAGGAGATTTTCTTGTGATTCCAGATTTTCAGTGTGCCTGGATAACAAAGTCCTGCCCTGGCACCAATAAAAGCAATAATGTTATTTATGGTCAGTGTTACCCCTTGTTGTGCTGTCCAACATCACACATCTGGGATCTGCCAGGTTCCTCTCCACCTTCTCGCTGCTCACATGCAGCTCATCCCCTCCCCACAACCCCCACCGCTGCAGGTGATGTTTTTATACACCTGGAGCAAGAAGTGATGCCCAAGAATGAACTCAAAGTGTTGTGCACAGGGGAAAACAGCAAATGGAGGGGTAAAACTTCACCCCTCAGCCCAGATTTCCACTTAGTTCTCCAGGCCCCTTATTTAGCTCTTTCTCCAAGCCTTTGAATTCCGGATCTTTCCCCTCATTTTGCACACAAACACCCCCAAAGCTGTATCCTCCCCCAGCCAAGCCAAACCCCCAGCCCTGGGGAGAAGAGGAGAAAAATGCAGGGGGAAAAAGAGGAGAATGAAGAAGTGCAGGCAAGCTCTGATGCACTCAGTTCCACAGCAGTGCCTGATGCCAGAGCCAGACTCGGGATGCTGGGATGAGGGGATCCTAATCCTGGGGTGTGGAAGCATCAAGAGGGACTCGGGGGAGCCGGATGGGATCCCCTGGTGCGGGGAGAGAGCAGCGCCCACAGCAGCGCCTGCTCCAGGGACACTGTGGGATCCTGTTCCACGTCCTGGGGTCATCCCTGCATCCCCAGGGTCACCGAAACAACGTGTCCCAGGCCTCAGCCCTGCCTTTGGGGAGGGAAAGGCTACAGATGGACCCTGTAGGGCTTATGAAGGGAAAATAAACCCAGAGAGTGCCGGAAAATGGAAGTTTCTCCCCTGCCTGGTATTTCTTGCTGCTACCAGCAGTGGGGGATGAAGTTTGTAATCAAAGAAATGCCCTGGGCATTTCCTGTAGCTGGGAGACGCTGGGAGCGCGGGGAGGGGGGAGCACGGCTCCCCCTGCGGCCCCTGCCTTGAGGATGAAGGGATGTGACCCACTCGGGAAAGTGTCCCCGGCGGGGCAGGATTTGGGATTACAGGGTTAACCAAGTGCTGGGAGGACGCACGTGACTGGCGGTGGCCTGGGGGGG
>NC_031795.1:1750642-1768681 GCF_001522545.3 Parus major | reverse complement strand
ACCTGGGGGTCGCCAGCCCGGGCCCCCCCGCCGCGGCCGTGCATGGGAAGCCCCCGTACCCGGCCGGGGCTGCAGGTACCAGGGGAGCTGCGGGTGGATGGGGGGGCCGGGGCCGCCGACCCCTCCCGGCCCCTTCTGCTTCTCTTCCCCCCTCTCTGCCCCCCGCCCGCGGCCTCAGGCTCTGCCGGGAGCCCCAGCCCTGACCCCTCCAAGAGCGTCGTTTCGCCGACACGCTCTCCGGGGCTTCTCCGAGCTGGTTAATGTCGCGATATGGCCCCGTCGGGGACCACCGGGTGTCCCCCGACGGGAGCCGGAGCCGCTGCTGCCGAGCGTCGGCTGTGTCGCGACAGAGAGCGGGGTCTCCGGGATGGTTCCCGTTCTCCAGAAACAGGGGGAAAAGAGGGAGAAAAGGCGGCGGGAGAGACCCGGCCCCGCTGCCGCGACGGCGGGGACCGGCCCGGGTTGGGGAGCGGCGGGTCCCCGTTCCTGGGGATGGAGAACGGCCGCAGGGGGCTGAAAAGTCGCGTCCGGCCGCCGACTCCGCTCCCCGGACCCCAGCGGGCAGGGCCGGCGGCAGCAACCGCGGAGCGGCCGCAGGGACGGGCCGGGGGCTCCGGGACCTGCTGGGGCTGCGGGGCTGGCAGCGCTCCCCGGTGCCCGGTGCCCGGCTCCGGAGCCCCGGCGCTCCCGGTTCCCTGGGGCTCCTCGCGGCCTCGCTCCGGGGCAAAAACGCTCTCGTTCCCCGGTGCCCGGCTCCGGGCTCCGGCGCTCCCCGGTCCCCGTGTCCGGAGCTCCAGAGCAGCCGGTTCCCCTTGGCCCGGATGTCCCGGGGCTCCGCGCCCGTCTCCAGGCTCGGACGGGACCGGGCTCGTTCCTGGGGCTCTCCCGTCGTTCCTTTGCGCTTTCCCAGCCCGGCCCGTCGGGAGCTCCTCCGGGTCTCCCACTTTCCATTTAATATTATTGCCCCACTTCTGCTTTAATATAAGAAGCAAAAGGCAGCGCCGCGGGGGCGATGGGAACCAGGTGGGACCCGACAAAGCCGCCTCGGGGAACAGGTACAAAAAGCTCCGGGAACTGCCGGGAAAACCCATCAGGGAGCACCGGGAGGGTCCCCGCACGGCTCTTACCTGTTCCGGCTGCGGCGGGGGGATGCTGCCTTTCCACGGGTGTTTCCCCCGGTTCCTGGAAGTCCTTTCCATGCCCCCATCCCTTCACTAATGGTTCTTTGAGTTCCTTCCCCTCCCCATTATCCCAGGAATTGTACAGCTGTTTCCCAGCTGCCGCCTTCCCCAGCGCCGCCAAATCTTTTGGGGGGTGTCAGTTTAGGAAGGAGTGGGAGAAAAATATCTGTATCTTCCCTTTGTCCCCCTGTGCTGTGTTTATTTAGCTACGTGCTTGTATCCCGCTCCTTCCTGCCTTTTCCTTCTTTCTGGCTATTTATTTATTGTCTCCAACGCCAAAACCCGCGGGTCACTCGGAAATGCTCCACGTTGCCCTTGAAAAAAGGGGGGAAAAAACCCAAATTCGATCCTTTATGCAGCAGGATTTTATTTTGATCATTTTCCCCCCTTAATTTTGGTTATATTTGGGTCTGCTCTTTGGTAAGATTTGGTTTTGAATCATTAAAATCCTCTGGCCCAGCAGCTGAGCCCTTTGGAGGCCAAAGCAGGGAGGAAACGACAATTTGGCCTCATTCCTTTGCCGTTATCCATGACCAGACAGGTCGGCACTGAGAGGGACGAGGAACAATCCCCCCAAATTACAATTTCTCATTAACTCAAAGCAGCTGGATCTGGGCTTGGCGGCTCCATAGCCCCCAAATTGCCTTAATTAGAAAACAACCAAAAATCAAAACCGAAAGGCCGGAAGAGGCCGTGGTGGGGGCTGGTTTGGGGGGTGCAGAGCCCCGGGTGAGTCTGCAGGGATGGGGACCCCATTTCCCCCTGTGCTGGGAGGGAAGATCCATCCCAAAGGAGGCATTTCCCCCTCCTGCCCCTCCCAGGGAGCCAGCGGTCCCCACCTGCAGAAACCCCGAATCTCTGCAGCTGTCACTGGGCTGGCATCAGGGCAAACCCAGCATTTTTAGGTTGTCCCCTCAGCAGATGGGGGACCCCAAGGGACCCCTCCCCATCCGCTAATTCCCCGCTCACTTCTCCTTTCCCTGGCTCAGCCCATGCGGGTCCCAAGAGCACCCGGAGCCATCTGGAGCTGCCAAAGCTCTGTGTGGCCCCAGGTAGGGACAAACAACGCCCCGGGATACAGAGGTGGCCCCCAAAATGTGTGGCAGGGATTTTCCTCCTTGATCCCTTTCCATCATCCACCCCAGTGATGCAGCAGCAGCGAAGTGAAGGGGGAACCCCCAGATTTCTTGCTCTGGTCCCAGAGGAGGGTGAGGGATTTCTTCAGCAAAAGAAGCAGATTGGTATTTTTTACTCCTTTCCAAGTGTTTTCCTGGGAGCTGCAGCTCCAGGCAAGTGCTGGTCCAGGGGCACAGAGCTCCCTGTGAACTATCTGGGGTGCAGGGGGCTGGATCTGGCTCAGAGCCGGGGTGGTTTGGGGGGTCACTGGTGGGCTCTGTGCCTCTGTTCTGGGCTCTGAGCCACAGGGGAAAGGGAATGGGAGGAGAGGGATGAGGAGAGAGGAGCAGAACTTTGCAAAAAAACCCTGTTCCTATCTCCTCTGTCCCCCTGGAGCCCCCGCTGCTCCAGCCAGGCTTTCCCCACCCTCCAGAAGCTTTCCCTGCCCGCAGCTCCTGCAGCGAGCACGGATTTTGCTCTCCTCAGGGCTGGATTTGCCCTGCTGCGTGTCCATGCTGAGCCCTTCCTGCTGGGGCAGTACCTCGGCATCCCCCGGGATGAGGGATGGGATGGGATGTGATGAGATTCCAGGGCTGTGGCACGGGCCGTTCTGGGCTTCCTTGGAGCTGTTAACACCCCCTGGTGCTGTGCCTCTCCCCCGGCAGGTGAGAAGGGCTGCAAAGGCTTCCAGGCGATTCCCGCAGCCTGCAGGGTGCCCCCGAAAGCCCCGGAGGACTTGGGGTGCCCACTGACGGCACCCCTGGGCAGCCTCCGGGACCACGGGGTCCCCGAGCTCCCCGAGCCCCTGGGCAAGAGCAAGAGCAAGAAGCGGAGGAACAGGACGACCTTCAGCACGTTCCAGCTGGAGGAGCTGGAGAAGGTTTTCCAGAAGACGCATTATCCCGATGTGTACGCCCGGGAGCAGCTGGCGCTGCGCACGGACCTGACCGAAGCCAGGGTGCAGGTAATGGGCACGGAGGGGTGGGCACGGACACCCTGGGGGTCTCCAGGAGGGGACATTCCCCTGTCTGTAAGGGATGCTGAGACAGATGCTGGTTTTCCCGTGAATATGCTAAATCCCAGATGGAAAACCTGAGGTGTGCCCTCTGTGCCCACTGCTGTGGTGTTGGTTGCCTCTGAGCCCTCTGCATTTCCCCCGGACAAGCACCCAAAGGGTGGGAAGAGCCAAAATTTGTGAGGTCAGCGCCAATCACCCCCCTCAGAACGCCCCACCGGCGACCACCGTGCATCCATCATTCCCAGCCCCCTCCCCAGCTCAGCTCCTCCGGCTGCCAGCTCAGGAGAGCAATCCCCGGCACACCCCGGGACGTGGGGCAGGATGAGACCGATCCTCGCTCCCCGGCTCCGCCGGCATCGCGCTTGCACGGAGCTGCTTCCAGAGGTGTCCCCGTGCGGTTTGCGACTCCCAGCAGGGAGGAAATGAAGGTGGAGGGTAAGGAAGTGAGCAGGGAGCGCCCGCTGGGAGCTGCCATCCCCAGGAGCAGGAATGGGGACAAGGCACAGGCAGGGAACGTCCCCCGAGCCTGCAGCCAAGCCGGGGCTCACCGGAGCCTGCGAACCCAGATTTGGGGTGGGCTGAGATGGAAGCACCGGGAGCCCCGAGAGCCGCAAGCCGAGTATCGGGGTAGCGCAGCCTCCTCTCCGGGAGGGGCTGCTGGAGCTGCCCCTGCCCCAGCACCGAGGGGACGTGCAGCTGCGATATCAGCACCCAAAAAGCCTCGTTCTGCAGCAAAATCTGGGATAAACAAGTCCCAGAAGCTCCAGGGAAGGGAAGGGATCATGCACGGAGCAGGATGGATCATTTTTGGTGCGGGATGAGATATTCCTGCTGTTGGTAAAGGCCAGGTCTCCAAGGCTGAGCACAGAGCAGCTTCCTCTGCTCGGCCCCGGCTCTCCGGGATGCTGGGGCACCGCGTCCGCCCCTTCTGCTGCAGGAGGCTGCAGTGCGAGGGGAAGGGTCCCCGCAGCTCAGCCCCCTCCTCCATCCGCCAGGTTTGGTTCCAGAACCGCCGGGCCAAGTGGAGGAAACGGGAACGCTACGGGAAAATCCAGGAGGTGAGAGACGGCTGCAGCCCCTGCCCCCAGTGCCAGGGGAGGGGTCCCGGCCCACCGCACCTGCGGGTGCCCCACATCACCCATTCCTGCCCCCCACCCTTGCGAAAAGGGATAGAAAGGAGGAAGAATCACATTTTGCCACACGCAGGAAGAATCTGCTTTGTGTCCCACTCCACTTCCCAAGGGAACACTCCCTCGGGGAAGGTTTTGGGGTGTTCCTCCTGAAGGCCCCCTTTAGCTCTCTCTCATCCAGCTGTGCTTTTTCTCTCCCCAGTACTGAAAAGCATAAAAATAATTTAAAACTCAGCTTCACGCCCGTCCCTGAAGCCAAACTCTACCGGGGGAATATTTCAACCAGGAATCAACCTCCGCCCCAAAGGCAGAAAACGGAGCAAAGGCATCGCTCCCTGTGCACCCTGTGGGTGGAGGGGATGGGAAGGGAGGATGAGGAGGAGCTGAGGAAGGACCAGCGGGACCCAGCAGGGCTGAGAGGGTTCATAGGTGGGAAAAGAGGAATCCTGAAGCGGGGGAGCGGGATCTAAGGCAGAATGGGAGGAAATTAAGCGTCGTGTGATGTCCTCACCCTCACTTTGTGCTTTTTTTGGTTTTTGTTATTTCAGCTGCAGAACAACCTGTGGCCGAGCCCTGGGAGCCCCCCGGGGCTGCTGCCCCCCGAGCCCATCCCGTCACCCTGCATGTCCCCGTACCCCCCCGCTCCCAGCAACGGCTTCGTGGGCATTGCTGCTTCCCCGGGCCCCCACCCCGGCATCAACAGCCTCTACCCCCTGCACGGGCTGCCCCCGCCGGGCCTGGCCCCACACCCCTTCGAGCCGCCCCCCCAGCACGACTACAAAGCACCCAGCCTGATGCCACTGAGGATGAAGAGCAAAGAAGGGGCCGGGAGCCTCCTGAATTGGGCCACATGATCCCCCCGCGGGATGGACACGGAGCCCTCATCCCCCCGGAGCGTACCCCATCCCCGGGGCAGGGTGCTGGGGGTCACCTTCCCCCCTCCTCTGCACACCCCGAGCTTCCCCGCATCCACCACCATGGTGCTGTCCCTCCGCCCCCGCTGAGGGGGACAAAGGGGGGCTGTGGGGAGGAAAAAGAGGCGCCCCCAAATCCAGGCTGCCCCAGCGGGGCTGGCACTGGCAGCTCGGGACCCCAGAAATGGCTCCCCAAAATACTCCAGCCCTCCCAGCACCTCCAGGGCCTGGGCTTTGATGGAGATTCCCGACGCTTTCCTCACCCCTCGTGTGTTCCCCCCCCCCAGGCACTGCCAGCCGCGGGTGTGGCTGGGGGAGCACCGGGACACGGGACTTTTGGGGACAATTCTCCCCTCCCCAGCTGAAATTTGGCCGCTCACCCCCTGCCCAGCTCAACCAGCAGTGCCAGAAATTTGGGCTCTTCCTTTCCCAGTCCCATACTGGGATGGCTGCTGGTGCTTGGGGGTTACTGGGGGCAGGGCCAAGGAGCCCCAAAGCCCCCCCAGAGCATCGCAGCTCGTTCTGCTCCCTCTGGGAGGGGAAATCGGGCCCTGGCACAGCTCCTGGAGCCCCCTGGAATGGGCAATAAATCCATGAGGATGGGGCTACCAGGATAAAGCATCCCAAATTAAAGGCTGTTTCCCTGGGGGGGGTCACCCTGTTACCCCTCGGGAAGGTGTTTTAACCCCAGCAGGAGGGAACCCTGCCAGGAGCTCCAGCTGGGCTGCTGGGGCACAGCTGCTCGAGTCTGGGGGGTTCTGCACCTTGTGGTGGTGCCTGCATGGCCAGTCTTGGGGGAGGGGGACACCCCACTGTATCTGAGGTGGCTCATCAGCTCTGGGGATCCCCAGAGGGGCCCCCTGAGTCCCCACAAGGGCTGGTGCATCCTGTTCCCCCCACTTCATCCACTGTGATCTCCCCCACTGCAGGGAAACAACACAAAATGAAGCCAGGAACGACCCTGCTCACCCCAGCACCAAGAGATGCTGGCCAAACCCACTCCCTGAAAACCTGCAACGCCCCCCTGCCCCAGCTCCCACATCCTGATGGGGGGACACCCCTGTGGAGCACCTGGGTGCCCTCGGGGAGGCACCAAACCTGCTGTTCCAGCCCCATCGGGTTTTCAGCCAAGCCCTGGCACCACTGGCCACAGTGGGTGCCACAGGAGGCAGCCCAGGGCTGCCCACCCCCACCCAGGACACCTCACACCCCCTCCCACCGGTGGGGATTTTGTTATTCATTTCTAAACAATAAACCACATTTTTCATAAGTTAATTATGGCTCCAGCAGCCCTCCAAAGGCAGTGGGGCTGGGGATGGAGATTCCCAGCAGGCTCCTCAGGCCTGTTCTGGCACTGGCAATGACATTTGGGGGGCAGGATGGTGCTGGAGGCACTCAGGTGGGTGCCAGGGGACCTTGGGGACACATGCAGCCCTCCAGGAGGCACATCCAGCCCCTGGCTCTGTGCTGCCCACGATGTCAGGGTGCAGCACTGCACCTCCAGACGGACCCAGCTCACATCACCCCCGGCTGAGGAGGAGGGTGGGATGGGGACAGCTCCAGGCACAAATTAAAGGCATGTTACCATCGATGCTGAGCCCACAGAACTTCTCTGATGTCTCTGTTTGTTGCTTCCAGGACTGGGGCTGAGCATCCCCACAGCTGGATTTGAGCTCCACAGGTTCAGAATCCCAGCAGGTGATGATGGGGTGGAATTGGGGCTGTCCAGGCTCCCTCTGCCCACAGCCATGTCTGCAAATCCCTGCCTCAAATCAGGGTGAATCCCCCAGGATTTCTGCTCCTCAGGGAAACTGAGGCCAGGCAATGTGCAAGGCTGAGCTCTGGCAGGATTTGGTGACAGGATCCTCTGCTGGGAGCAGGGACCAAAGAAAATCCTGGTGGCAGCACCACACTGGTGTCAGAAACCCCAGGACAGAGCTGGGGGAGGGTTCAGTGAAAGGGACAGGAAAATGCCTGTGAGAACCTCCCCTGAGGCCACCAGCCCCCCAGACAACAGAGCTGGGGGCAAGGTAAGACTAAACCTTGTGGTGAGGGTCATGTACCCCCTGGGATTTGAGGGATGAGTGGACACAGACACAGCACGAGGAACTCTCATCCCAGCCCAGCTCCAGGCAGGAGGGACAGGGACACAGACAGAGCCCAGCCACGCTCGGGGCAGAGGTATCACCAAATATATATAATATATGTACAGCTCCTGCACCCCTCGTGGGGTGAGGGGAGGCCCCCCCAGCCCCCCAATCTCCCAGAGGGGCTGGGCAGGACCACCCAAGGACCCCACTGCCACCTGCTCCCCCTTCTTGGCTGGGGGGGCACGAGAGGGGTGGTGCCCCTGCAAGCATCGCATGGGGTGGGCAGAGACCCCCCACCCAACAGGAAACCCCCAGGCACCCTCAGCTTTGGGATGAGCCTGGAAGGAGGCAGAGGGGCAGGATGTGGTCTCAGCGAGGACACCCCAGCTCCATCCTCTTCCCAAGCCCACCACAGAAGTGCAGCCACCCACAGACCCCCCCAAACCACGCTCCCCTGTCCCGGGGCAGCCTCGAGCTCTCCGAGCAGCCCATGGTGCCTCCCCGTGTCCATCACTGCAGCAGCTCCTCCCAGGAGATGGGCCTGGAGAACACCTCCCGCTCCAGCCACAGGTCGTAGTTGACCTGGAAATCCTCGGGCAGCTCCACACGCTGGCCCAGCACGCTCTGCAGGCAGTTATCCACGGGCAGGAAGTCGGGGTTGCCGTGGGCCCGGTCGTAGCGCCGCGAGTTGAAGCGCTCGATGCTGGCACGCAGGGCACACTCCTCTGCCTGGAAATCCCAGGGACGGGCGTCCAGGTCTGGGGACAGGGATGAGAGTGCTCAGAGCAGAGCTGGGGACTCCTCAGGCAGCCCAAACCCCTCGGTGTGGCGGTTTAACCCCAGCCAGACTGAGCCCCATGCCCATTCTCCCACCAGCCGGAGCAGGGAAGAATCAGGAGGGTAAAAGCTGGAAAACTGGTGGGTTAGGACAAAGACAGCTTAATAAAGAAAGCAAAAGCTGTGTACACAAGGAAATAAACCCAAGGAATTAATTCCCTGCTTCCCTTGAGCAGGCAGGTGTTCAGCACCTTCAGGAGAACAGGGCCCCATCCCAGGGAATGGGGACTTGGATAACAACACCATCACTCCCAACATCCCCCAAAATTCCTCTTTCTTCCCCACACTTTATGTTCTGAGCATGATGCCCTAGAGTCTGGAATATCCTTTGGTTCCCTCTCCTCCCAACAACCCAAACACCCCCAGCCCCCTCACACCTGGCCTTCGTAGGTACTTCCACAGAGTGCAGAGCCAGCAGCCACCAACAGCTCACAGCACCAGCACTACCTCCCAACATTCCCACCCCATCGAGGACATGGATGTGGACAAGATGCTGGGAGGGGACACAGGCCAGCTGACCCTAATTAGCCAAGGGAATATTCCAGGCTGTGTGATGTCAGACCAGATATAAAAGCTAAGGAAAGGAGGAGGAATGATGGGGCATTTGTAATTTAAAATATGCCTTCCAGAGCAGCCACCCCACGTGCTGCAGCCCAGCTTCCCAGGAGTGGCTGAACATCACTGGCTGATAGGAAGTAGAGAACAAACCTACTTTTTTTGTGCTCTAGCTGTACTAAACTACTTTATCTTAACCTACCATTTCCCATCTGATTTTCTCTGCCCTGTCCAGCTGGGAATGGGAGCCACAGAGCAGTTTGGGGGCACCTGGTTGAGCTCAACCAGCCAAGGTCCACCCAGGTCAACCCAGCACAGCTGCCCAAGCCCCAGGCAGCAGGGGTGAGCTCGGGGCACAGAGCCTGGAGCAGGAGGGCTGGGAATGCCAGGGATGCCAGGACGTACCGTTGCCGTAGGCCCAGTCGTCGTTGAGGCGGTGCCGCACTTTCTGGTAAATGGCTGACATGGTTTTCATGTTGCTCTTCCTCCACTGCCGGCCCAGGTACTTGGTCTGCACCTTGAGCAGCTTCAGCACGTAGAGCTGCATCATGGCCTGCTTCACCTTCAGAGCCCGCTTCAGGATGGGCGCCGACTTGAACACCACCAGCATCTGCCAGAACATTGCCAGATCCCAGCTGGGATGGACTCCTGTGCCAACCCCTCCTCCACTGCCTGCTCGCTGCTCACTCCCCACCGAGCGCTGGGCTGTCCCAGGTCATGCCCAGGGCAGGTGCCTGGCCATGCTGAGCTCCAGAACATTCCCAGCCCTCACCATGGTGCGGGAATGCTTCCACTTGGTCAGCTTGTTCAGGATGCGCAGGAGGTTTATGCAGGAGAAGAGGTTCCGCCAGCAGAACTGGTTGTTGTCTCCAGCTTCCTGTGGGGAAGGAGATGCAGGGTCAGGCAAGGGACTGGAGTGGGGATGGGAGGCTGTGGTGATCTGAGGAGCCACATCCAAAGGGGACAGCACAGCATCTGCACATGGAATCGTCCAATCATGGAATTGTTAAGATTGGAAAAGCCCCCCGAGATCAAATCCAACTGCTCCCCCAGCACTGCCAAGGACACCAGTAATCCCTGTCCCCAAGTCAACACTCACACATTTTTTGAACTCTTCCAGGGACAGTGACTCCAGCACTGACAGCCTGTACCGGTGCCTGACCAGGCTTTTCACGCATTTTTTTCTCCAATATCCAACCTGAACTTCCCCTGGCACAGCTTGAGGCCATTTTCTCTTGTCCTATCCCTTGCTCCCTGGGACCAGAACCTGAACCCCCAGCTCCACCCTCCTGTCAGGGAGCTGTGGAGAGCCAGACAATCCTCCCTGAGGCTCCTTTTCTCCAGGCTGAGTCCCCCCAGCTCCCTCAGCTGCTCCTGGTGCTCCAGCCCCTTCCCCAGCTCCATTCCCTTCTCTGGACATGCTCCAGCCCAGCAGACACTTGCCATCCCCACCCCCTCCCCAAAACCCCAGTGCAGCAGAGCTGAGGGTGCAAGGGCTGGCTGCTGGAGCTCTGCTGCCTCCCTGCATCCCAAATTTCCCCAGGAGCACCCCAGGTGCCAGGACTGCCACAGGACTCACCAGGCTCTCTGCTGTCAGCTCTGGCAGCTCGTGCACAACGCAGTAGGGATAGTCCAGCACGGAGATGCTGCAGGAAGGACAGGGGTGGTCATGCTGTTCCCCCAAATCCCTCCTGGCCTGGGGGCAATGCAGCCCCCACTGCCCAGCCACTGCAGATGGGCTGTGGTGGGAACTTTGCAGGGCTGCCTGAGCCACTGCCAGGGAGGGACTGTGGAGGGGCCAAAGAAACAGGGCCCCCTCCCCACATCCCCCAGGAATGCAGGTGGGCAGCCTTCTCCCTCACCTGTTTTTGGCAGTGATGTAGGACATGATGTTCTGGTTGAAGAACTTGAGGATGAGAGGGATGCAGTTGGCAAAGACCAGGTGCTGGGCCATGTACTCAAACTGGGGAGGAGAAAGGTGGGTGAGCAGGGATCCACTCAGGGTCCTGCCATGGCCAAAGACCCGTGGGCACAGCTGGACCCTGGCCCACCTCACCTGGTAGATGTGGTTGAGCTTGAAGTGTTTGAGCAGGAGGAGCAGCACGGCAGAGATGGCCTTGACGATGATCTCCTTGTGCCGATTGACATCCACGCCCAGCTTCATGCTCTGCAGCACCGTGGTCCTGGGGGACACAAGGGATTGTATCAGGAGCAATTCTTCCCTCTCAGGGTGCTACAGGTTGTCCAGGGAAGCTGTGGCTGCCCCGTTCCTGGAAGTGTCCAAGCCCAGCCTGGTCTAGTGAAAGGTGTCCCTGTCCATGGCAGGGAGTGGAACTGGATGAGCTTTAAGGTCCCTTCCCACCCAAAACATTCCATGATTCCATAGTCCTTGGGCTGGGCCTGCCCCTCCCACTGCCTGCAGGGTGCAACCCAGGGCAGAGCAGGGTCACATCCCTCAAGGAGCCCCAGCCCACTCTGTGTCACTCCCCCAGCTCCCTCCTTCCCTTCCCACCCCAGCCAGCTCCCCTGCTCCACGGCCACTCACGGCATCTCCTCGGGCAGGACATCTGCCAGGATGTTGATGGAGTCTGTCTTGGCTTTGGAGGTGGGGGCTGCAGCCAGGAGGATCTTCAGCAGAGCAATCTGTGAAGAGAGAGATGGAGGGGGAATGGGAGCTGCAGGGGACTGGCCACAAACCCTTTCCCCACTGCAGGAGGGAGGAACAGAGCAGGGTGAAAACTTGGCATGCATCACTGGAAAGGGACTGATCCAGGGGATCCCAGTGCTCCCCAGCTCACCATGTACTGGGGCAGGCTGGGCAGCAGGCCCTGGTACAGGATCTCTGCAGGGACTTGCTCCACTTCCTCTTCCCCCTGGTGCCAGGAGAGAGCAGAAAACCTCATGCCAGGAGCTGCCACCAGCACCATGGAGCATGAACCCAAGGGCAGGATACCTCCAACTCCTGCCCCAACTCCCTCTGTCCCAGAGAAACCCCTCCCCAGCAAAACAAACCCTCAGCCCTGCCAAAAAACCTGGCAGGACCAAGTTCCCCCAACTCCCAGCCCAGGATCTCCAACCCATCCCAATCCCAATCCCAATCCCAATCCCACACTCACTCCAGAGAGCGGGGAACGCAGGTACTCTTCTTCCATGTGCACCTGCACCTCAGCAATGGACGTGTACTTGTGCTGCAGGGGCACAGGGCAGGGTCAGCACGGTCCCCAGCACTGCCCCCAGCCCCAGCCTGCTCCCAACATCCTGTTCCATCCCTCCCAGACCCCTGTCCCGGGGGTGACCTGTGTGCATGTGCAGGGTGGGAGCTGCTGGGCTCTGTCTGGGACAAGGCCACTAGGAAAGGGATGAAGACATGAAGAAAGGGATAAAACCCCCTAAGAAAGGGATAAAACCCCCTAAGAAAGGGATAAAACCCCCTAAGAAAGGGATAAAACCCCCTAAGAAAGGGATAAACACCCTCTAAGAAAGGGATAACACCCTCTAAGGAAGGGATGGAGCCCCCTAAGGAAGTGGCTCAGACAACCTGTAAGTCCAGAATGAGATGAAAGCTTAAAGCTACTCTCCCATCACTGGGTGGAGGAAGGGGAAAATGGTCAAGAAAATCCACCCTGAGCTGTGATGGGAGCAGGGAGATGGGCAAGGGGCACCCATACAGCAGCAGGAGCTGGAGGAATTCCTCAACTCACCAGCTTCAGGGTGCGGATGCTCTCATGGATGGGCCTGGGCAAGCCCACCACGGTGTTGGTGTCACTGGAGGAGGGAAAGAGCCAGGCTGGGAGCAGGGCTGAGCACCCAGGGGTGGGGCAGAGACCACCCAGGGATGAAGCCACGGACCAGCCAGCCAAGGCCCTCCCTGCTGCCATTTAGAGACAAAAGCAGCCCCCAAATTGGCCTCTCCAACAGGTCCCCCATAATGGCAGCACTGGGCTGGCTCTGAACTCACCTGCCCAGTGTGTAGCCGATGAATTTGCTGCGGCTGGATTCCAGGAACATCTCAATGTCCTTCTCCCTGCAGCAAAGGGAGAAGGGAAGAGTCACATCTTCCTGTGCCTCTGGAAAACACCCAGCCAGGCACAGGGAAAGGCCTCGTGGTCAGGTAAAGGGTGCCCAGCCAACCCCACAAGAAAACTGCCATCCAAGTGACCATCCCATCCCCAACACCTTCCCTACATCCCTGCTGAGATTCCCAACATCCAACAGCCTCCGCTTCCCTGACCCTGCTCCAGTTCTCCTAACAGGGAGCCCCCAGACTCACCGGACCTTGGGGGCCCAGGGCAGCCCTTTGGGGCAGGTGATGCGGTCACTGGGGGGGTGCTGGGTAGGGGGGGGCATCACTTCATCCCGTTCCAGGGGGAAGGTCTCTCCCTCCAGGCTGTTGTCATCATCATTTTCCTCCTCTTCCTCGCGGGAATCGTCAGCTTTGTACGGATCCCGCTCGTTGAAGGCATCGAGGTTATCCTGCTTAATGAGGGCCTGGAGGGGGGAGAAGGGGCAGGGAATATCCTGGAAACAAGCCCAGAGCCTGGCAGTGCCCTCCCTAACGGCCCCATCCCCACCTTGTGCTCCCTCCGGCCGCGCTTCTGCTGCTGCTCGATGAGGTCGGAGGCGGAGGCGGGCGGGGAGGCCGCGCGCATGTTGCGGATCACCTGGATGCTGTCCTCGGGCAGCGGCGGCAGGCCCAGCATCTCCCTCTTCTCTGCCTTCATGCTCTGCAGCTCCTCAAACCCTCCCAGGGTGCACTGCAAGGGACAGCACAGCATGCTGAGCATGGGGGGCTCCAGGGGCATCCACACCTGCCCTTCCCAAACCCACTCTGCAGGATCACACATCTTTCAGCTTGGAAAAGCTCTCTGAAATCATCCAACTGCTCCCACAGCACTGCCAAGGCCACCTCTAACCTGAGTCCCCAGGTGCCACATCCATGTGTCCTTTAAATCCCCCTGGGGATGGTGACTCAAACACTGTCCTGGGCAGCCTGTGCCAATGCCTGACCTCTCCTTCCATGACAAAAATTTCCCAATATCCAATCTAAACTTCCCGTGGCACAGCTTGATGTCGTTTCCTCTTGTCCTGTCCCTTGGTCCCTGGGAGCAGAACTTGATACCCTCCTGGCTGCCTCCTGTCAGGGAGCTGTCCCTGAGCCTCCTTTTCTCCAGGCTGAGCCCCTTTCCAGCTCCCTCAGTTACTCCACACCCTTCCCCAGCAACATTCCCCTCCCTGGACACACTCCAGCCCATCCAAGTCTCTCTAGTTCTGAGGAGCTCAAATCCTTCCCCAGGATGGATTTGGATGGGAAGAGACCTTTCAAATAGGAGCTGCCTTTCCTGTGCTCCTCTTGTCACTGAGAGAGGAGGGACAGGAGGGTGTCCAAGCATCCACAACTGCAGTGTTCAGAGCTTTCCTTTCCCCAGCCAGGGACCTTGCTTTGGGTCTATCCTTAGTATCCAGCTCCAGACACCAATATCCAATGCTTCCCTATGGGGGAAAACCTGGGGTTGGGTTTAAAGGAAAACTGAACACCAGAACAAGAGGATGGAGCAATTAGAGCCAACTCTGAGGGCAGAATTCCCTCCTCTGCCAAGTACCAAACCATACATCCCACATCCCACAGCCTCTCATTACCAGCACAGTCTTCCAGAGCAGAAGCAGCACCTTCTTCATGGGGAAGTGTGGAGCGTGGCCACTGCAGAATTTGGTCACCATCCCAAAGAGCATGACAGAGAAGGGCTCGTTGTTGTACAGGGGAGCTCCTGGAAACACACAGCACCATTAGCCAGGAATTCCTCATCCCAGTGGGCCTCACCCCAATCACCAGCATCACCAGCTCCTGCACCCTCCTCCCCATCAGCTCCAAGATCCTCACCTCACCCCTGACAACTCCCTCTCCCCTTCCAAGACCTTGCAAACTCCATCATTTCTTACCTCTATGTTCAGAGGAAGCAATAGCTCCAATACTCTGGTTTTTTCCCCAGAGAGCACCCAGCAGCTGAAAAGGCTGGATGGCTTCCTCTGCTCACCTCCCTCTGCCTCACAAGTTGAGCAGAAGCCAACCCAGTGCTGCCAGTCCCTATTATCCAACTCCTAGAGCCAAATCCCATGTCACTGCCTCCAGCCCTGGCAGCTCTTTCCCAGCTCCTGGTCCTCACCCAGCTCTGCTCGGAAGGTTTGTCTCATGCTCTTCCACTCAGGCTTGTCCCCCTCGGCCTCCTGGCGCACAGTCTCCACAATCAGGTACATGATGTTCAGCAGCACCCTGCAAGAACCAGGGCAGCTGAATCCCACACACTGGGATAGGTTATGAAAGCACTGTCAGCACCCAGGGCTCTGGGAGAAGCTGGTGCAACCCAGACCACATCCAGAATCCATGTACCTGCTCCACACCAGCACACAGGCACGAGGGGAAAAAGTGTCTGCAAGTCCAAACAGGAAAAAAATCCACTTTCCCAAATTTTACTGCTTTCATATCCCCAGCCTGTCCCATTCCTGCTGTGCAGGCTGAGCACAACAGGCACCTGCAGAAGCTCTCAAGAGCTGGGACAGCTCTGGGACCCCTTCCAGTGCCTGTCTCAGCCTCCCAAAGCTCCCAGGAAATGCTGTCCCCCCTCCTGGTCCCTCCGTACCTGAGGTCGGTGCTGTCAGCCAGGGAAATGGCCGGTTTCCTCACGGCACTGGAACAGGCTGCGCTGTTGCTGTGGAGGGAGAACAGCTCAGAGGGAATTTGGAAGAACTCAAACTCTGTCATGGGCACTCCATGTGCCAGCTCCAAACCCTGAGACAGACACTGCTGCCATGAGCTCCCTGCTCCCAGCACAGCCATGGGAGGAGGAGCAGAGCTGCCTGTTTGCTGCCAGGCAATTGATTCACCGGGAATTTCAGGAGAAATCAGGCACAATCCTACATTACACATCCAGCCAGGACAACGGGAGTCACTCTGGTGAGCTCCAGAGCCATTCCTGAAGGCTTTTCCAGCAGTACTCACTCAATCTCCATGTTCAGCAGCTCCACCAAGGCGTTGAACGTTCCCACTTCCAGCAGGAGGAAGATGTTGTACCTCATCCAGGCCTGGACCTCGGCCTCGGAGCTGCACTCCCCGAAGGTGCCTGCGAGGAAACGCTGCTGATGCCACTCCACGGGCACTCCCACAGCACACAGAGCATGGAAAACACAAAACAACACCCTCCAAAGTGAGGGAAAACCGACATGCAGAGCAGGGAACTGCCCTCTCTGGGTGATGCCTTCCAGGTCTGGCAGAACTGGGATAACACAGCCACGTTTTGGGACAAACTGCTCTAAACTATCGGGTCCCAGATTCAGCCTCGCTCCAGACATCCCACGAGAATCAAATCCACAAGGAATGACAATTCCTCAAACTATTATATGGTAAAATAATGAGTAATTATTGTACTACATTCATTATATCATATGTAGATACATTACACACAATATATATAACGTATTGTGTATAATGTATAATATAGACTATATATACTGTATATAATATAAAGATACATATCACATTTAATTGTATATAATGTATAATTATATACACAATGTATTATATCTACATATATACATATATGTACATATATGTATATAATATATGTATAATATACAATATATTGTATATATACAATATACAGTATATTATCATATGTATTGTAGATTATATTGTATTATGTCTTACATGTAGTATAATATTACAATTAAATATTTTATGTGTGTACTGTACATTTGAGATTATATTGTAATATGTCTCATATATAGCATATACATAAAAATGTTATAGCTTACATATAATTATATATTTTAATGTATATATTATATATATGTGATTATATTGTACGATGTCTCATATATAGTATACACAAAAAAGATACAATTATAATATGCATATTATATATAATAAATAGCACAATATAATCTACAATACATATATAATACAATATATTGTACTATATGTGTGTATAATAGATACATATAATGTATATGATATACATTGTACGTATATATTATGCATATACAATATATGTTGTATTATGTATGTATTATATAATACAATACATATTGTACTATACATAATACAAAACTGTATATTACATATTGCATATTATATAGTATATACAGTATATTGTATTAAATATATATAAGATACATAACTACATATATAAAAACTCTATGAACATAAAGGAGTTCTATGTGATTTAAATATACACTATATATAAAATATAGTTAATGTATACAATATAACACACACAACTGTAGATCTAATTGTACAACTACATTGAACAATATATAAAATATATACATATATATTAACCTACATATTTTATATAATATATATAATATATATCATATAATACATATATCTGATATATATTATTATATATTATATAAAATATGTAGTAATATATATACTTATCTATTATATATACATATATAATTATATATTTATATATATAATTACATATATACTCTTATATATATGTTTTATAGATTTACTTTTATTATATATATATTTTTATAGATATACTTACATATATACCTTTATATATGTTTTATAGATATACTTTTTATTACATATATATTTATATATATATCATTATATATACTTTTATATGTTTTATAGATATACTTTTATTATATACATTTTTATATATACTTACATATATACTTTTATATATGCTTACAGATATACTATTATATATATATATATTTTATATATACATATATACTTTTATATATGCTTATAGGTATACTTTTATTATATATATATTTTTATATATATACTTATATATACTTTTATATGTTTTATAGATATACTTTTATTATATATATTTTGATATATACTCACATATATACTTTTATATATGTTTCATAGATATACTTTTATTATATATATTTTTATATATACTTACATATATACTTTTATATATGTTTTATAGATATAATTTTATTACATATATTTTTATATATATACTTATATATACTTATATATTTACTTTTTATATATATACACATATACATATATATACACACATATATACATATACACACACACACATATATACACATATATACATATATATGTATACACATATATACACATATATATACACACACATATATACATATATATCTATATACACACACTTATATATACATATATATACACACATATATACA
>NC_031795.1:1735747-1750072 GCF_001522545.3 Parus major | reverse complement strand
ATCTATACACACACACACATATATATACATATATCTATACCCATGTGACAATAAACCCTATAAACAGAATGTCTGGCCTCAGCAGTGTGGTAGGCAATGCCCAGAGGCCGCTGTCACCTTGTGCCACGTAGAGGATGGCCCGTGCCACGCGCAGCCGCTTCTCGCGCGCCGTCACCTCCAGCCCGTCCAGCAGGCGCATGGCGTGGGTGCGGTGCTGCGTCCGCTCCAGCTCCGGCCACTTCTTGTCCCTCACTGCAAGGCAAAGCAGGGCTTGGCCACTGAGGGATTCGGCTCAGCAGAGCCAGGGCATGCAGCGCTGCAGGGGAAGGGCTCCCGGCACCAGTGGTGCCTCAGGGATGTCTCTGCTGTCCGCAGGTGATCGCATCGGTCGTGGCATCGTGGAGCCACGGGGATCGTCCAACCCAGCTCCTGGCCATGCACAGATACCCCAAATCCCACCCTGGGCATCCCTGGAGCCGTGTCCAAACGCTCCTGGAGCTCTGGAAGCCTCGGGGCTGTTGTCCATTCCCTGAGGAGCCTGGGCAGTGCCAGCACCCTCTGGGGGAAGAACCATTCCCTGAGACCCAGCCGAAATCTCCCCTGGCACAGCTCCAGCCACTCCCTTGACTCCAGTCCCTGCTCAGAGATCGGAGCTGCCCCATGGGAATAGCTGCAGACCCCAATGAACTCTGGCATCAGGCTCCTCTTCTCCAGGAAGAGAAATCCCTGTCCCTCCCCAGGGGATGAGGAATCCAGAAAAGGCTCTTACTGTGGATCCTGAAGTCCTCCTCAAAGCATTTTCGGTTGAGCAGGAACTCTGGCCCCTCCGTGTAGCTGTACAGCTCTGCCAAAAGAGGAGAAGCTCCAAAAACCTGCACCAAGCTGCAACTCAGCCCTCAGAACTGTGGTTTTAGCCACAATATCAAAATGTAATAAAACCCCACCCAGTGTAAAGCCAAAAATATTAATTACACATATCCTGTCCCTTTTAATATCAATACACCATTTAAATATAATAATAAAGTGCTACTGGAATTGCAGAGTTCCTTTAATTCTACCAGGAGAGGAAATCACGGTTGATTCATTGATCCATCACAGAAGAATTCCTCACCTGACAGCTCTGCTGTCCATTTATCCGTGTCTGCATATTCAAACTCCAGGTCTGGCGACTCCGAATAGCCCTGAAAACACGGGGGAAAAATCAGTTCCATTACAGCATATTTCAGAAAAACCAAAATCCCTGAAAACACTCACAATTCACCTCATCCTCCTGCAAATCCAGGGCTGCTTTTCCTGGTTTAGGGACCAAAAACATTTCTGCAGCAGCACAAACGTTACCGAGGCAACTCCAGCCCACCTCCTGCGTCTCCACCGGCAGCGCCACACGGAGCCACTGCAGCACCCCCAGAGCAGGGGGGGAGCCCCCAAAGCACAACAAACGTGGCAGGAGACAGGGAGAGGCTTCTGTGAGATCAGGGAGCTCTCAGAGCTCACCCATTTCGCCCAAAATTGGGAAAATTTGGGTATCCCCTGTGCCATCCCAGCTGACAGGATTAGTGAGGATGAAACAATTCCAAGCGGCTTTGGGGAGGCTGCAAAAACATCCAGGAGAACCTTCAGAGCACAAAATATCTGCTCCCTTTCTGGAAGTCATGAACATTGACCCACAGTTTCAAGACATCCAGCCCTGAGTGGGGCAGATGCACAGCAAGATCCTCACAAATTTTGGGATGCTGAGCAAGGGGCAAATCCACACCGGAACTCTCCTGAATTATGAGGCTCCCACTACTGAGCACGAGGAGGATCCAGAACAGAATCCTCACCTACTCCTGAGTGAGGGGCAGACCTGTAAAAGAACCATCCCAAATTTTGGGGAAGCCACTCCTGAATGAGGGGCACAAAATTCTCCTGAATTACGGAACTCCCACTCCTGAGTGAGGGGCAGATCCACACCAGAACTCTCCCAAATTTTGGGCACCCACTCCTGAGTGAGGGGCAGACCCTGAGCAGAATTTTGGGACACGCACTCCTGAGCACAGGGCACACTCTTGGGACACCCACACCTAAGCGAGGAGCAGAGCCACAGCAGAATCATCCCAAATATTGGAGCACACATTCCTGAAGAAAGGGCATGCCCAGAACCAAAGCCACACAAATTTTGGGGCACTCACCCCTGAACGAGGTGCAATCCCACAGCAGAACTCTCCTAAATTTGGGGGCTCCACAGAGGGGCAGACCCACACCAGAACAATCCCGAATTCCAAGAGTCTCAGAGAGGGGCAGCTCCAACCCCCTCCCTTGTGCTGCCTCTGCTCTGCTGGGTGTCCCCCCAGCACCTCAGGCTCTCCAAGATTCCCCCTCACATCCCTCCCGTGGCATTCCAGGGACCTTCCTGAGGAACCCGTGGGTGTGAACGGCTCTGGGGCCAGCCCAGGAATGACAGCCTTTGGAAAAGCTCCGGGAAACCTCAGCTCCACAGAACCCCCCGAGGCTCAGGGTGACCCCAGGACCGCGGGGTGTCCCTGGGTGGGGTTGGTCTCCTCTCGCTGGATCCATCTCCGGTCCGAGCACGGCAGCGGGACCCGACACCCCACCCCGGGCTGGTACCGACTGCAACACCGAGAAAACCCCCGGATGGGCTGTGAGACCCCCGGGCCAGCCCTGTCACTCCCGTTTGGGACCGGCGGACCGAGCCACGTTCGCGCCCCGGCCCGGTCACAGCGGCCCGGCCCTGGGGAAGGGGTGGATGAAGGGGAAACCGGCACCGACCGAGACCGCCAGGGTCCGGGCAGCCCCAGTTCCGAGCGGGCCGGGCAGGGAGAGGCCTCTCAGCTCCAGAGCTCGGGGCCACTGCGACACGGAACCGGCACCGAGGGAGCGGCCGGTCCAGGACCGGCGCTGGGACCAGAGCTGGAGCACCGGAGCCAGCGCATGGGCTGGGCCTGGGCTGCTCCCGGGGAAGGCGGTGCCCGAGCAGGGCTGGAACAGCCGGACACTGGCACCCCCGGGAACCGGCACCCCTGGACACCGGCACGCACAGAGGTCCACGAGCACCGGCTCCACCGGGCTCCGGCACCGACCGGACACTAGCACCGCCCCTGGGCACCGGCACCCATGGGCAGGCCCTGGACGAGGCCCGGCGCGGCCCGCCCCGCCCGGGAAGGCCACCCCGCTCCCGGCGGCGGCGGCGCTGACCTCGGAGTCCTTGCGCGGCGGCCGGGCCAAGTCGCGGCCCCTCCCGGGCGCGGCCGCCCCACCGCGGCCCTTGTTGTTCCCCGGGACCGGGACAGGGCCCGGCCCGGGGCCGCCACTCGGCTCCATGTCGGCCGCTCCGCCGCGCCGAGCTCTCGCGAGGACTCACCCCCTCCTCTCGCGGGAGCGGCAGGGAGAGCCGGGGCAGCGCCGCCGCCATGTTGGGAGTGGCAGCTGGGGGAGCGCCGGTGTCTCCGGTGGGTGCGATGCAGCTCCGCCCGCCGGCCCCGCCGCCCCGCCGTGGCGGCCGCGTCACGGACGGCGCTGCCCGCCCCCGGCGGCCACGGACGGCGCGACACACGGCCGGGCGGCGGGCTCCGCCCCCGCGCGGCCATCTTGGGTGCGGCGCGGCCCTGGGCGCGGCCATGCTGGGTGTGGCACTTCCGCCCTCACCCCAGGAAGGGCCGGGGAGGCCGCCATGTTGGGAGTGGCAGGAACAGGCAGATCCCAAACTGACGGGGCTGGAACAAAGGAATCCGGCAGTGAAGGGCTCGGGGGGCTCAGACCCCGAACAGGGCGGACCTGGTGGGGCTCAGAGGGGAGTCGGACCCCGACAGAGGAACCTGACAGGGTTTAAACCCCAAGCTAAGGTACCCTAGTGGCCTTAAAAGAGGGCGAGACCCCAAAATCCAGAGTTGTGGGAACGCTGAGAAAGTTCTGGTGGGACCCAATCCCCAGCCCAAGGTGGTCAAAGGAAGATTCCAGCCCTGCCCTTGGGCTCGGAAACAACTCAAGGTCCCCCAAGGCAACAAATAAACCACCCACAACCAAAAGCACTTTGTTTATCCTAATAGTTTAATTAGACTTCAATGATTTATTGCTCATCTGCAAGGATTAATATTGCATTCATTAAAAATCATTCATATACAAAATAAACCTCTCGCTCCCGGCCCAACGCTGCTGCCATCAACCCCGGGCTCCCCCAGCATGGCTTATCCAGACACGAGTCCTTGCACCGAGACCCCAGCCGGGCTGGCTGGGACCCCCGGGCGTGGGGGGCTCACAGGGAAGGGGGGATGCTCCCCATCCTCCCCACAAACGCCCAGCCCAGCTTGCTAAGCCGTCCCCAGGGAGGTCTGGGGGATGGTGGAGGGGACCCAGGTGATCCCTGGGATCTGTTGGAGAGCGAAGCAGGTGATCCCCAAAATCCATGGAGCGAGCGTCCAGGAGGAGACCAGGCAGGGTGGGAGAGAGGAACAGTCAGAGGACATGGAGGAGGGGATGGGAGGGGGATGATCTCTGCACCTCTCCCCTCTCCTGGTCCCCCAAGGAGCTTTGCACCCCCAGACCCGCAAATTTCCTGGGAAGGACCCATCCAAGTGGATCCCTGCAAAGTGGGGAAGGAGCAGCTCCATGACCTGGGAGGTGCCAGCAGCTCCTTCCCTCCCTTGGGTGGGGAAAGGAACAGGAGATTTGGGGAGGATAAAAAAAAAAAGCCAAGAGGAACCTCAGTGGGTTGGAAGGAGCTTCCCACACCCCAGCACAAGCTGGGAAAGCGGAATGTCAGCAGCATGGAGGAGGCGATGGGAGCAGCTGGGATGCACGGGGAGAGGATGAGGAAAACAGCGACAGGGAGCAGAGGGGCCAGGCTGGGCTATGGGGAAGGCTCATCTCTGCATCCAGCTCAAAATAAAATAGTAAAACACCCCCAAAACCCACCCCAGACACCCTCAACACCACCCGGCACTTCCCAGTGGGAGATGGGAAAGAAGCCACATCCCCAGTGCTTCCTCTTCAAAACATCTGAAAACATCCCCTCCCTCTGAAACACCTCTGTAAGGATGAAAAAGGAAAAGGGGAAGAAAAAAACAAATAAATGGAAAAAAAAATGTTTAAAACTCAATTAAGGTGCAGTTTGGCTAAAAAAACAACAAACAAAACAACAAAAAACCTAGGAGAGATGAGGATAATGCTGGGAAAGCGACCCCCATCCGGATTCAGATTAGCACCCTGAAACACTGAACTCCCCTGGACCCAGGTGGCCAGCAAACCCAGGCCAGTGGCCACCAAACCTGGGCCACCTCAGCGCAGGGACCTGGGCTGGGCTTGGGCACAGTCACCCCCTTTGCCAGGTGTCCTGCAGGCCACTCTGCTCTCAGGAAGCACCCGGAGCAGGGATCTAGCAGCTAAAACTGGGCTCTTTAAGGCAATTTAGAAGTTGCAGATAATCCACACAAAGAAATAGAAGATAAGGTAGAAGAGCATCTCCGGATCCACAGGGAGCCCGGCTGAGACCGACGTGGGCTCGAAAGGTGGGAAAAAATACAAAATAAAAGCCAAAATAAAGCATTGCTGCAGGAATGAAGTGCCCTTGGCACAGCAGGAAAGGGAAAGCCCCTCCTGGAGCCAGGGCTGGGAATCAGCGGCTTCAGCCACATGAAAGCAAGAAGCAAATCCCAGGTTGTCTGGCAAGGTCAGACAGGGATGTGATCATGGAAAAGGGGGAGAAAAGAAAACCTGACTTTAAAATCACAGATAAAATGTAAAAACAGGTTCTGGTGGTGGTTAAAGAAAAAAAAAAAAAAAAAAAAAAAAAGGTAAACCAAAATAAAAGTGATTTTTAAAAATAATCTCTCGAATGTTGCCTTGTGTGGTCTGGTCCTTCATGGAAATGGTCCCGTCAGTATCTAGGAGAGAAGGAAGGGACAGTGAGGGACATGGGAGGGAGGTGCTGCTGTGCCAGGGCAAGGGGATCCCCCAGGAATGGGATTCCAGACTGGTTTGGGCTGGCACAGATTTGAAAGCTTATCTCATTCCATGGGCAGCTTCCACCTTCCACCATCCCAGGGTGCTCCAAGCCTCGTCCAGCCTGGCCTTGGACACTCCCAGGGATCCAGGGGCAGCCACAGCTGCTCTGGACACCTGTGCCAGGCCTCACCACCCTCACAGGGAACAATTCCTGCCCATATCCCATCCATCCCTGCCCTCTGGCAGTGGGAAGCCACTCCCCTTGTCCTGTCACTCCAGGCCCTTGTCCAAAGTCCCTCCCCAGGTCTCTGGGAGCCCCTTTAGGCACTGGAAGGGGTTCTGAGGTCTCTTGGGAGCCTTTCAGCTCTCCCAGAGGGGCTCCAGCCCTCAAAGCATCTCCGTGGCCTCCTTTGGACACGCTCCAGCAGCTCCACATCTTTCTGCTGTTGGAGACCCCGGAGCTGGAGGCAGAACTCCAAACCAATGGGGAGCTGGGAGCTCCTGCCCTGGCAGCCCTCACCTGTAGTAGTTGGGTTTGAAAGGCCCATTTTTGTTGAGTCCCAGGTATTTGGCCTGATCATCTGTCAGCTCTGTCAGGTGGGCGTCGAACGACGGCAGGTGCAAACTGGCCACGTACTCATCTGGGAATGGGAACAGGGAAAACGGGATCAGGGGGTCCACATCCCCCCCACAACACGGTGAGGTGATGACTGCAAGGTCTGGCAGGGCAGCACTCCAGATTCACCATCACCCAAAGCACAGCTGAGCCCAAGCCTGGGCTGGATGTGCCCCTAAAGGCACGAGGAGGGCATGGAAAACCCCAGAGAAGAGAGGCTGCAGGATGTGGGATGCCTCCCACACTGCAGAACACTAATGAAAATAAATCAAATAACCCCCATGTATTTTAAGGTCACTGCCTGTGGTGGCTTCCCTGAACTCATTGTCCCTCTGGAAGTGTTTCCCAGCCCAGGTTTGAGCTGTCCTTGCACTGCTGGCACACAGATTCCCCAGGGAAAAATCAGTTCCTTCACTCACCCATCTTCTTCGGCAGCAGGTAAACGTCCTGCTTGTACCGGCCCTCGGGGGCGTTGTAGAGCTCAATCAGAGCCAGAGCCTGTGGGAAGCACAGGGATAAGCTGGGAACTGCCAGGAACAGCCACCAGCTTGGGCAGCACAAAGCTCACAAAGGCAGAGAACAGTTTGGGAGCTGGAGGGACAGAGCAACCATTTCCAACATGCCTTGAGGGAAAGGCTCCCACCCCAGGCACATCCCTGTCTGGTCTCCATAATCCCAGAGGAGGGATCAGAGAGCAGGGATGAGATGCCAGCCAGCTTCTTTGCAGCATCTGGGGTCAACAGCCCAGGGGAAAAAAACATGAGGATGGTTTAAGGTTAGCAGCTTTTCTATTAAACCACCCAGCTGCTGCAGCACGTGGGAGTGGAGGGGCTGCTCCTCAGAAACTGGCAGCATCCAAGAACCAGGGTCATTCCTTCAGGACAGATGAAACTGCATCCCCTGAGTGCTGCCTTCCACTGCTGGAAACCAAGTCCTAAACACAGGCCTGTCCACTTGGGCTGACAGGAGTGAGCATAAGGGGACTCCCCACTGTCAGCCTGGCTGTCCTTCCCCACGAGCACCAGTGCCACCAGTCCCTCCCATGTTCCCAGTCCCATTCATCCCCTCGTGTTCCCAGTCCCATTCATCCCCTCGTGTTCCCAGTCCCATTCATCCCCTCGTGTTCCCAGTCCCATTCATCCCCTCGTGTTCCCAGTCCCATCAAGCCCCTCTATGTTCCCAGTACCACCAGTCCCCTCCGTGTACCCAGCCCAAACAAAGCCTTGCTTTGAGGCAAGCTCAAACCTGCGCTAGGTGGGCTTAAGCCCATGCTGGGGGAGCTTAAATCTGTACCAGAGAGGCTTTAACCTGTGCTGGGGAAGGTTAAACCCGTGCTAGGGGGTCTCAAACCTGTCCTAGGGGGGCTCAAACCTGCCTGGGGGGAGCTTAAACCTGATTTCCAGCCCAGCAGGATCTGTGCCATGAAACTACTCATTTAAAATCTCTCCCAAAACTCTCTGTACCCAAAACACTGGGTCCATGCCAGCAATAACTCCAACCCAGACAAATGGTATTTCTGGCAGTGGTGCCATCTCAAGGACCAATCCCAGCTCTTTCCAAACCATCCCCACCCCGAGGCTCATGCAGGGCCCCACCCACGTACGGACCTGCGTGGTGGCCGTGATGGAGAGAACGAAGGTGGGAACTGTGGAGCAGCTTAGGTTGAGCAGACGGCCCTGGGAGAAAGCAGGAGGAGTCAGCCCCGAGCTGGACATGCTCCCAAATCCAAACCAAACTGAGTTCCCAGGTGGGATTCACCTCCATCCCCTCCCTGCACTGGGGACCAGGGAGCAGAGGCACAGAGAACCAGAGCACGGTGACCAGAGCATTTCAAGTCTGCTCCAGTTTTGCCTTAACCCTTCATTTCAAGGCAGAGAAATGTTGTGGTCCCTAGAAAAGCCAGTCCCTCCTCCTGCCAGAACAGCTCCTGTGGGAAGAGGAGCCACCCAGCACCTGGGAAACCCTGCACAGATGGGGTTTGCCTGAGTGGGATGAATCCCAGCACAGAAGAACGGAGCCAGATGGCACCTCTGTGTCTGCACGTGGGATATACCACATTTGCCCTCAAGAAAAGGAAATTAAAAAATAAATAAAATAAATCAAAAAACGCTTTTCTGAGCCCCGAAACTCCTCCCAGCACTTTTCCACCTGGCTAGACCTGTGATTTCCTGACGGAGGCCCAAAGCACTACGGCCCAGCTCTCAACACACCTCGGCCAGCAGCACCACCCGTTTCCCATCCGGCCAGATGACGTGATCCACCTGGGAACGGACCCGCTCCCAGGTCAGCTCCGGCGTGCGCAGGCTGGTCTGCAAGAGGAGGAGGAAGAGGCTGGAGTGACGGCAGGAGCCGGCAGGCGGCAGGGCCGGAGCTGGCGGCACTCACCACGTCGATCTCGGTGTTGGAGTGGCCCATGTTGCACACGATGCAGCTGTTCTTCATCCGGTCCAGGTGCTCCCTGGTCACCACGTTCTTGTTCCCTGCAGGCACAGAGGGCACAGCTGATCCCACAGCAGCGGGAACACAAACCCTCCATTCTTCCTTCCCTGAACTCGAGTCAGAGAAGCTCAGCTTGGGGCAATGTCAGATGAACTTCCCTGGGCCACGAGCAGAGAACATCTGGGATAAGTGCTGTCGTGGAATATCCTGAGCTGGAAGGGATCCACAAGGGTCATCAAGTCCAGCTCTTGGACGCTGCATAGGACACTCCCAACAATCCCACTCTGTGCCTCTCTGAGAGCACTGTCCAAACACTCCTTAAGCTCTGGCAGGACTGGGACTGTAACCATTCCCTGGGGGAGCCTGTTCAGTGCCCAAATCTTTGCTCCCATGAATTAACCTTTCCAAGAGATCCCAAAATACCCTGAGAACACATGGTCCCTCTGCTCTGGGCCGGGACCATGGTCAAATAGGGGGGAAAAGCTGCTGGCAGAGCCCAGCTATTGTGGAGAATTAGGAACACACAGCAGTGAAATGATCCCACTCCCAGCTCCCTTGAGACCCCACTTGGGAATGATGCTCCTCAGCCTGCTCCAACCTTGTCTACCCCTACCTGTGCAGGTGATGACGACATCCACCTGACGGATTACTTCGCTCAGCTTCACCACCCGAAATCCATCCATGCTGGCAAAAAAAGGGGAATAGGGCCCATGATGAGGAAGAGAAGCTTGCTCCTTCTCTGTCCCAGGCCATGAGGGAACTCAGCAGATCCAAACTGCTCTGGCAGCAGCCCAAGCTCCCCTCTACCCCTCCAGGGACACCAGTGTCATGAGGAAGGGCTGTGCAACAGTAGGGATGTCCAACCCACTCTTGGAAATGTTGAATGAGCCAGGAATGTGGAGTATGGAGAGTTGAGCAGCCTCCCCAAACCAGCCAGTGAACACTTCTGCCTGGTACCCATCCCTGAAAGCTGCCCCATCACACCCCAACAAGGTGCACGTTCTCCAAAACGAGCCACAGATCCCCCTGCTTCACTCCAGCCTCTGGCAGGGTTTGGAAGAGCAGGCTGAGAGACATTCCCACGCAGATGGGAACACCTTACCAGGCCTGGAGAGCGCAGATGGGGTCGATCTCCGTGACGTACACGATGGCTCCCAGGGCTTTCAGGGCAGCACAGCATCCCTTCCCAACCTGCCCAGGCAAAAGGGTCACGGTGAGGCAGGACACAGACACACCAGGGCTGCAGTCCCTGTCATAAACAGCCCAAGCCCATCCCAGGCTGGAAGATCCTCATCCCAGCCACCTGCCCAATGCCAGGGGCAGCTCAGGATGTACCTGGTGAGTGCCACAACTGCCACAAAGCCAGCTCCTCCTCCAAGGCCACCAGCTTCCCACTGCCAGAGGGCAGGGTTAGACAGGATATTGGGAAGGGATCCTCCCCTGTGGGAGTGGTGAGGCCCTGGCACAGGTTGTCCAGAGAAGCTGTGGTTGCCCCATCTGGAAATGTCCACGGCAGGAGCTTTCCCAACTCAGTGCTCTCACAGTTTGTGCAGACCCAGAACTGCAGGACCCTTTCTCCAAGCAGGAATTAAAGACAGCCTAGAGGAGCACACACTGCCCCTTTGCCTTCAAGCTGCAGGATTTCAGAGCCATCCTGCACTCCTCAGGGGGCAGATCCTCCACCCCATGCTGCCCACACCAGCAGAGGGAGCACAGGGTTCCTGCAACAGCATCTCAGACTTCCTTCCTTCCTTCTCCTCACTGGAAAATTAAGATGAAGCCCAGCTCCCTACATCACCAACCCACACCACAACCAGGCACCTGGCTCTGCTGCATCGATTCTGCTCAGGCACATTTTGTGAACAGCAAGGTGCTGGACCAAAAATATTTCCAGAGAGACCCTCACTTATCACCCAGCTCCAACCTCGGGTCTTCTGAACACACCCAGGCAGGGCCAACTGGGACTCCAAGTCACATCCAAAGGGGAAAACATTCAGGGTGAACAGGCTGGGAGAACTAAGGGTTCAGCCTGCAGGAGAGCAGGCTACAGCAAGACCTTAGAGCCCCTTCCAGTGCCTAAAGAGGCTCCTGGAGAACTGAAGAGGGACTTCAGACAAGGGATGGAGTGACAAGACAAGGCTCAATGGCTTCCCACTGCCAGAGGGCAGGGTTAGATGGGACAGTGGAAAGGAATTTTCCCTGTGAGGGTGGCGAGACACTGGAATGAACTTCTCATAAAAGCTGTGATCAGCTCAATTCCTGAAGTGTTCAAGATTAGATGGGGCTTGGAGCAACCTGGTCTAGTGGAAGGTGTCCCTGTCCACGGCAGGGGGTAGAACTGGATGGGCTTGAAGTTCCCTTCCAACCCAAATACGGGTTGGAAGTCTGGGATTCTCTGACACTCTCTTTTTGTGAATAAGTCCAGTAAAGCTTGGGACACACCCAGGAGACAGCAACTCCCAGCACAACTCCTGCCTGGAGAAACAGGCAGCAGCCCAGAGCGCTCAGTGACAGCCAGCAGAGTCTCTTGGTCGAGCAAAGCTGGGCTCCACTGGTGCCTAAATGAATTAGGGAGCGAATTCCTGCTGGGAAGAGCCTTTGCAGCACTGTCCCTGCACAGTGCTGGAAGACAAACACCCACATGGACGTGCACAGATGGAGGGAAGGTGGCAGCTCCCAGCTCCAGCTCTCCCAGGGTAGAATCAGTTACAAGTTCACGATACAATTTCCCTCTGCCAGAGTATTATTCCCAGGGAAAAGCCGCCTGCCCTGCTCAGTGACAGCCAGGCTGATGCTGAACCTGTGCCAGGGACAGCAGATGGGAGTACCCATGGGTAGTTATAATTCAGGCCAGTGTTCCCAGCAACTGTCAGCTGTGCAGCCCAGTTCATCTGCAGCAAACTGGGAAATCTGATCCGTGATCCCCACCCTCCCAGCAGATTCCAGTAAGATTTCCCTGGTTATCGCTCACCAGGTTGGATCTACTCCTTAGAGCAAGGGTGAGTGACCTTTGCCCAGGGAATTGCAGGATGCTGAGCTTGGGGGAGGCCAGCACAGCTCACAAAACTCACCTCCCCATAACCACAAACCACCACTTGCTTCCCTCCAAACATCACATCCGTGGTCCTCTTCAGGCTGGGGGACAGAGAGAGACCTGTGTTGGGATCAGTCAAGCCCAAAACCAGGTCAAACAGCAGAGCCTGATCTCTGCTTAACAGCAGGCAGAGCCAAACCCAGCTGTGTGCAAGTGCCAGTGGGGAAAAGAGCAGGACTCACCCATCCAGGATGGATTCCCGGCAGCAGTACAGGTTATCAAACTTCTGCTTGGTGACAGAGTCATTCACGTTCATGGCTGGGACACAGAGCTTCCCAGCCTTGGAGAGCTGGTACAGCCTGGGAGAGGGCACAGGCAGGTCAGAGCAGACAGCAGCAACTCCCTGAGATCTCTGGATCTGCCTTCCCAAAACTCCCACCTGTGCACGCCGGTCACGCTCTCCTCCACAATCCCTCGGATCTTCTTGAACACACTGGGATATTTCTTATAAACCCAATGGGTCAGGTCCCCACCATCATCCAGGATCTAGAGAACAGGCAAGGAAGAACAGGGAGCAGTCAGGCCTCCCACTGGGAAATGCACTGGCAGAGGACAGGATGGGAAAATGATTTGGAGAAGCATCTTCAGGCACTGCTGGAGGGGCTGTTTGGGCAGAGGCCTGGGGGCCAGGACTCCTGGGTTCCCCTAGGGGACTGCAACTCGGGGTCTCCTCCAAAACACTGGGATTTCTGACCCCTGTGTGGAGCTGCTGGATCCTAACAGAATTCCCTGCCTCTGCTATTGCTCTGCAGCCTGGCAAGCTGGCCACAGGCAGCACTAACTAACCAGGCTGAGCTCAGCACACCACAACACTCAAGTCCTGAAAGCAAACGGGTGAGGAGAGGCTGTGGGAGGTGTCACAGCCCACGGACACATCACTGGTGACCACAGACCATGCACCAAGGGGGCACATCGACTTTGACAAGGGAAAGGTGCCCACTCTGATCCCAGCTTTGGGAGGGAGAGGGCAGATGGAGTCTGTGCTGAGAGGAGTGGCAGGGGCAGCTCCTGCACAGGAAAACAGGTCCCATTTCTTGGCTCGTGGCAATTCCACCAGGAGCTGCTCCCTTGCCATTGGGATGTGCCAGCTCAGGACATCACCCATCATCTCTGCAGCTCCAGACATTCCCATGGCTGTTCCCAGCTCATCTCCAGCTGCTGTTCTCCAAGAACCCCCCTTTGATGGGGTCAGAGGCCCTTTCCAGGCCAGCAGGCTCCCAGGAACAGCCCCAGCGTGGAAGGGAGGAAGAGGAAGGGCTGGAGAAGGCTCCTTACCATGTTGGCCTGCCAGCCATCTACATTAACACAGCGGTCAATGCACCACCAGAAATCATCCTCTGACTCCCCTTTCCAGGCAAACACAGCAACACCTGAAAGAACCGGAGCATCCTTGGAGTTTGCTGGGCTTGGCAGAGCTCCCTCCTGCTTGGCCAACTCCAGAAACACAAGAGCCAAAGGGCCATGCACAGATCACATCACAGCCCACACCAGGATCAGACCTGTCCATCCCTCCCTAGAAGATATTCCCCAAAAATATTAATTCCCTAAAACAGAAATAGAAAATATAAAAAAAAAAAAAAGACAAATAAATAATAAGAAAAAAGACTATTAACAATAAACACTATATAAATAAATAAAATTAAATTAAAATATGGTTAAATATAAAATTTAAATATATTTTTTTATTTTATACTTTTATATCTATTCATATTTTGTTTATTAATTCATATTTTATATATACTGTTTATATTCTATATGATATGTATCTATAAGCATTTTATAAATATTCATATGTGTATTCATGTTTATTCATATTTGTATATTGTATAGATGCATGTATTCATGTTTCTATTGTATATTTTATGTCAATGTCAATGTATATATATTTATACCTAGTAAAAAATATTTTGGAATATAAATTACAATTTTATAATTTTATAATATAAACATTTTCTATTCTTTTTTATTATATTAAATAGTAAAAATATATATAAACATAAAACACATATACATCTGGAACTAAATAGGTACAAATGCAATATGGAGTTCCCCAGGAGATTTCCCCTGGGACCAGGCCAGGGAGGCAGAGGGGCTGAGAGGGCTCTGGCACTCACCAGCCTCTGCCAAGGCTGCAGCCACTTCGTTCTGGGTGGAGTAGATGTTGCAGGCAGACCAGCGGCACTGCGCTCCCAGGGCACACAGAGTCTCGATCAGCACCTGGGGACAGCAGCACACC
>NC_031795.1:1735011-1735207 GCF_001522545.3 Parus major | reverse complement strand
GGTCAGGGATAGCCCAGGGATAACCTGGGATAGCCCAGGGATAACCTGGGATAACCCAAGGGTCAGGGATAGCCCAGAGATAACCTGAATAACCCAGGGGTCAGGGATAGCCCAGGGGTAACCCAGGGATAACCCAGGGATAACCTGGGATAGCCCAGGGGTCAGGGATAACCCAGGGGTCAGGGATAACCCAGGG
>NC_031795.1:1725840-1734535 GCF_001522545.3 Parus major | reverse complement strand
GGCACAAGGGCAGGCCTCAGGCAGCAGTGATGGGCACAGGAACCAAATGCTGCCCTGGGAAAATGTCACCAGCACAACCTTTCCAAAACACGTCCAGACTCTACTGAACATGCCTTCTCCCACTCCAAAGTGTTGAAGAACTTTCCTCCCCAGGGAAAAGCTGAGGTCCCACCCCAGGCCCCCCAAATAAGCAGCCACTCACTGCAGTCTGTGCTGTGATGTGGGTACAGCCCACGATTTTAGCTCCAGCCAAAGGCTTCTCCCCCTGGGCTCGTTTCCTGAGCGAAATCAGAGCAGACATGTCTGCAAAAGGAAGAGAGGTTTTAATGCTGGTTCAGTCTGCAGGGTCCCCTCTCTGCCACAGCTCCCCTCCTACCAGGGCCTCCCAGGACACCTCCAGCCCCAAAATCTCTGCTGTAGCTGTTACACAGGGAGGGAGAAAACTCCTCACCCCTGGCCTGGCAGGTCTGTGCAAAATAGGACCAAAACACCAGTGTCATCTGTCACTTGACCAAGGGACAAGGAGAGAGGCAAGGAGGGGTCTGGGACTGGCACTGCCTGGGGAAGGCACCTAAGGACAGTCACCAGCCCTGTGGCAGCAGGTGAAGCACCTGAACTTGAAAACAGGGCTGACACATCTCAGAGGAGCTGCTCTAAATGTGCCTGGATTATCTTCCCCATCTGAAAGGAAAGGAGAGTTACCCCATCACCCCACTGGAAATGGTAATTCAGCTTCCTACCACCCCCAGAGCAAGGGGTTGGCATTTTCAGCTTTCATGTCTCTGAAGGTGCTATAAAATCCTTGTCCCTCCAAAGCCAACAAAACATTAAACCCTGCAAGAGCTCTGTTCCTGCTAGAAAAGGGATAAGACACAGCATCAACGTTTGCTGGCACATTTCACTCTCCCCTAACTGATTTGGGGAGGGGAAACAGGATATCCAAGGCTGCAGCAGGAGTGGGAATTGCCACTCCTCAGCTGCTGCTCTCCAGAACCTGCCCCAAGCCCCAGCCTGCACTTTGTACCTTGCTCGGCGATCTCAATCTCCCGGCGCCCAAACTCTGCCTGTTTGATGTTCTTCACACAGAAATTGCTGCTGCCCTTGGAGTTGGTTTGTTGTTTCTCTCGGGGGGACACCTCGTCATCAGAGCTGTCTGTGTATGAGGCAGCTAAACCAAAAGAGGAATGAGTGTTATGCCAGGCCTTATGCATCCAAGAACCTCCTACCCTTCATGTTTCTGCTGTTTCCCTTCCCAGCTTTCCCTCATGGCTCAAACTACCAATGTCCTAAAGAAAGCCAACGCCCTGAAGGAATTTTGCACTCTTTTTTTTTCTCTAAAACAACCCAGAGGTAACGATTATCAAATGGCAATCAATGCCTGAGCTTTGGGAATGCCTGCAATCATTCCCTCAGCATCCAAGAACAAACAGCAGCACAAATCCTGCCACAGGGTGTGGGCAGCACATTCACTGCAGCACCCACTCTGGGTTTGTGAGAGGAACACGTGAGGACAGGGAGCTGGCACCTACCAGAGCTGTAGCTGTCGGTGGAAGACTGGGAGATGGAGCGGGACAGGGACCGACGGCCCGTCTTGGTCGGGAATTTGGTGAACTCCTGCATGTCATCTGCAAATTGGATTTGCTGGGAGCAAAGGAAAGAAGTGCTAAATCAGGAGGTGATCCTTAGGGCAAGACACCTCCCCAAGCTACAGACCCACAGATTCCTTCAGTCCACAAAAAATAACATCACCAAATAAATACAAGGCTACAGATGCCAAAAAGTGAAGTCCCTTCCTCTGCCTGAACAACTGCCACCAGATTTTTGTCACCCTGCAGATTTGACACAACACCTGAAGATACAAAGAGCACCCTGAAACATCCCCTTTAACCCATTTCCAGCTCCCTAAGGCTCCTTCAGGAATCACACTCTTTGTACAACCCACATCCCATGTGGAGGCAGAGCCCCTGCCCCAACCGTTCCCCAAAGATTTCTGCCCCAAAATGCAGCAAGAAGAAAGCTGGGGTGGTCCCAAGAGATCCCTGGTGCTTCCAGGCTCTTCCCCAGGAGCAGAGCATCCCACAGGTTAAAAACACTGCACATCCTTCCAAAACTGACACTAAAAGCACAGGAAAAAACCTCAGCAAGAGAGAACATTTCAACAAAAAGAAGTTGACATTGCATTGGCTTTCAGCCTCCTCTGCAGAACAAGATGTTTCCATTGGAAGAGAACCCCCAAAACAGCCACCTCTCCCAGCCAGAGGCAACTCAAGGCTCCAGCACCTTCCACCAGATCATCAAATGTAACTGGTGGGCCAAAAAAAGAGGAAAAATAACCCAAAACTACTCAGCTGCTGTGCTCACCCCGAGTGAGCAGCCAGCAAAGAGCCTTATTGCTGCTCCTGCCAGGGAAACAGAGATGAAAAGGAATTAGGGAAAGCACCAGCAAAGCCAGCCTGCAGCCCCCTCCCTGCTGCCACACAGGAGACCCTGACAAAGAACCTCAGCACGGCCCCTTGGCTCAGATGGCGTCACTGCAGGATTTGATTCTGCTGTTGAACAGGGGTGAGACGTCATGGCAGGGAGTGGGACTAACAAAGCATCCCTGAGACCCTGGAGACCTCGAGAGGAGTCCTGGAGAAATCAAGAACATGGAAAGAGACAGACCAGAGCGGCCTCAAGGAGGGGTTATCTGTGCCACAGCCATCCCAAAAGCTCCCCGAAATCTTTGATGCAGGAAACAGCCTTCAGAAGGGAGAAGAATGAAACTATTTAGTTGAAATGATCCATTTCAGAAAGAAGGAATCTGCACTGGCTGGAGTTGGGGTGGCTGCAGCACCAGTACAACTTTTTGGGCTGGAAAAAGCAGCCACAATTCTATAGGATCCCAGCAGATGGGCCAAAACCAGCATGGTATTTCAATCAGGAAGGGACAAGGGGGCATAAAACCTACGGCTCACTGCAAGGGAGGGCAGGAGGGATGAAGTGGGACTCCAGCATCTCTTCCAGGAACTGACTGGCACAGATCAGATCCATCACCACACCCAGCCAAGCATCCCAGGCATTCCTGTGGGTGCTGCTGCTGCAAAGTTTCCAGCCAGCTCCTCACTGGACACATCACAGCCCAATATCTGCTTCCCTGACCAGACTTCCAGCCAGATTCTGATGCAAACTACTTTAGCTTGTATTAGTGGAAGGAATGGGAATGATAAATGGAGATAAGAGGTTTGGTTTTGCAATTGTTTGAGGTCATTTGGTGCAGAGGGAGGATTCAGAGGGCACCACAACCTCCATCCCCACAGGAGAGCAGAGGGAGGATGTGGAGGGCAGGATCTGGAGGGCATCACAACCCTATCCCCACAGGAGAGCAGAGGGAGGATGTGGAGGAGACCACAACCCTCATCCCCGTGGGAAATCAGAGGGAGGACCTGGAGGGCACTGAAACCTCCATCCCCACGGGAGAGCAGAGGGATGATCTGGAGGCCACCACAGCCCCCATCCCCACAGGAAAGCTGATTCCAGGGGTAAGAGGGGCAGAAGCACTTCCAGGCAGGTACCAACAGTGTGCTCAGAGCGTGTGGCAGGAGCTGGCAGGTTTCCCAACAAGGAATGATGTTGCTGGAATTTGTTCAAAGTCTGTTGCTTGGATCAATCCTCCCCACACAGCCTGGGATAGGACTGTGCTACTTCCATGCCAGTGTATTGCTCACGGGCACTTCCAAGGAGGAAGAAGTATCAGCAATTTCAGGACACAAGATTTCCATGTCTTCACATCAAGCTCTTCCTCTGGCAGCTCATCAAACCAGAGGGTATAAAAAAACACTCCCCATAAAACAGCTGCTGGCATTAAAACAGCTTAAAGTGTTAGCTGAGGAATTTTCTATATCTCAGGCAAAGGTTTCCAGGGAAGAGGTGACCCAGGAGGGAAAAAACATGAGGCACAGTGCTCCAGCCCAGGGTGCAGATCTGTCCTAGCTTGCAGCATCCAGGATGTGTGAGCTCTGGGACAGGCCAGTTCCCTTCAGGGAAACGTGCTGCCTGCATGGTCTCATGGAGCAAAGCTCCTTTGGGATGCAGTGGAAAAGAGAGGATGGGATGGAGGGATGCTGCACTCCCCAGCCCCACAACACCCCACACCACAATCCACCTTCAGGGCTCCAGCTGTGAGTGCTGAGCCAGCTCTGAGGCACAACCCCACTCTGCAAGAGAAACAGCAGGTTTAGAAACATGGGAATGAGGGGATTGAATCCAAGGGGAGAGAAAAAGCAAGTGCTAAACAAACCAAGTGCTGAATTACCCCCAGTAATCCCTGCCGTGGCTTTACCAGGGCTCAGCCGAACTCCCCAGCTTAGCAAAATCTGCCCTGGCTAAAATTATCATCAAACACCATGAACAGCACCCAAATCCAACAAACAGTGTGAACACCCAGCCCCTCTGAGCCCGGGAAATTACCGCAGTGTCCGGCGGCGCGCAGTGGGAGCCCAGGGAGGTCGGACAAGGCACTGGAGCAGAGGTGCGTGAGCAGTGCCCTCCACGTGCCTCGAGCTGCATTAAGGAGACAGAAAATCTCCTAATCCCTCTGCCTGTGATGGGAATTGGAATGAATGGCATTCTCAGCCAGGGGCTGCGGGATTGGGGCTTTCCAGCTCCCACCGTCACCGATCGCGTCCCAAACTTCGTCCTGCTGGAAACGGCTTTTCCAACCGGGTGGAGCACAATGGTTTAAGAGCAAGGAAAATATTTCTTCGTCCCAGAAATTCGTGGTGAAGGAGGGAAAACAAGACAGCACCCAGTTCCCTGCACAGGAATGAAGCCAGGGGTTTTCAGCACCACTGCCCTGGAAAGGGAGGGGATGGGGCTGGAGACATAAGGGGCCGAATGAGCAGCTCCTCACTTGGAACAGCAGGGACTTTGGGATATGTTCTGCAGGAAAACAGCAGGATCCACCATCCCCTGCCAAGTCCTTCCAGAGCATCGCTGGGCACTGCCTGCTCCCAGCCAAGCCAGGAGGACATTTTCTCCCTCTGGGAAATCCACTGCCACTGTGCCCATTGCCAGGCAGATCTGACATTTCCCAACAACAGCCGCTCATGTTCAGCTCAAACCACCCTGTCCAGAGCTGGAGCTGAGGCAGCACTGCCCACCCTATTTGGCCACACTGCCCAGAGCACCCCAAACCACCAGGAAGCTGGAAGGCCAGCCTGAACGAGATGTTCTCTAGGTTATAAGGATAAATCCAGTGAAAACACTGGTGGGGCAGTGCCAAACCCAGCAGCTCAAACGTCCCCAGCACACACAACCTCATTTGTTTAATTATTACTACACAGGCAGGACAAACAGACTGCAGGTCTGGATTGGTACCATCTCACCAAACTGGCAGCCCATGACTGCAGGCTGTGCCATCCTCCATGGCTGATCCCAAGTACCTTCCCAGTGGGCAGCCAGGAGAGCAGTTTTTGGAGCTGCCAGAGTAAGAAAATTCCAGTCCCTGACCCCAGGGAGAGGGGAGTTGTAGACACAGCTGGATTTACCCCAGGCACAGATGAACCCAGCACGTCCCTCTTTGGACAATCCCACTTTTCATTTTAACACTTCTTCCATTCCCAGAACAGCTCCAGAGAGGTCGTTGAAGCTCCTTTGCTGTGCTACACATCCCTGATTGCATCCCATGCAGCCCTGGGGGAGAGTGGGAGCAGGTTGTGGAAGGAACAGAGATTTTGGAAAGCATCCACCAACTCACAGCTGACATGGCTCATCAATGCACAGGCTCCACGGGGGAAAGGACATGGGCTGGGAAGCAGCTCCAGGCTCTATTCCTAGCACCCCTTGCTTCAGCAATCCCTTTTTTCATTATTATTATTATTATTTATTATTAGGGACAACATGAGCATCAGCACATACACAGCCACAGGAAAAGTGTCCTCCCAGCCACTTTTGTCCTGGATAAGTGGAGGGGGGACAGGAACAGGCTCCACACATCACCCAAGATAAGCAGGAAGAAATGAACCATGTAAAACTCTCCAGACTTCCGAGTCTGACATCTGTGGATGTGAGGACACAGCACAGTTGCCCAGGGAGGAACAGCAAAATTGGAGGAAAGCGCATTCCTACAGCCACACCTCTACTGCAGAAGGGTCTCTGCAACCCACTTGTGTCCCCCCAGGAGAAAGCCTGGAAGGATCCAGAGTCTTGGGACCTTTCCTTTGGCTGCAGAAAACCAGCAGCAGAGATCAGGACTACTCAGTGCAGCCAGTTCCCTTTATTTAATATGTTCTCCCAAACAAAAACTCCCTGGCAGAGGCTGGGAGGGCACTGCTGGATGCCCATGCTGCCAAAGCAGCCCTGACATGGAGGGCAAACTCCTTTTAAGTTCATCGTTTCTTTGTCATTCCTGGGAATGACAATTTCCCATTTCCTGGGAAATTCAGCCAGACAAGAAATGTTTTACAGCTCCAATGAGCATCTTCCTCCTCAACAGCCCTGCTCTCACATGGAACAGGAGCAGCAGCTCAGAGCAGGGTTTTGTCCACCTGGAATGGGCAAAAGGTTTCAGTCTCCAAGGATTCCTTATCTGCAGGACAGAGAGCTGCGGGTTTTTCCTGAGGAGGAGCTGGGTCAGGCATTGCTAAAGGACAGGTTGTTTTAATCCACTGATTTGCAGAAGCGAATCATCACAGCACCCAGGGAGGGCAGAGGCACCCCAGGGACTGAGGCCCTTCAGCCCCATCAGCTGAGGGGAAAAAGTCTGGTTACCAGTGTTCTCCTTCTTTCCAGGTTAAAAAGGAGAGAGGAGCAGCTTTGCTTGAGCCACTTCCCCAGGGAAGGGACAGAAAGCATCTTCCATGCTGTTCTCACAGGCACCCAGATCCCAGAGGGGAGCCTGAGCTTCCTGACCAGGAGAGAAGAGCCGTTGCCACATTCACTTCCCTGAGGCCATCCCAAATCCACCAGCAGCAGGTTCCCAATGCTCCCAGTGCCTGTCCCTGTGCTGGCCCCTGGAGCTGGCCCCATTCCCACTGTGACCATGCCAGGGTGCTGGGTTTGTTTAGAGGACTTGGCTGCCCTGTCCTCAGGCCCCCTCTGCTCCACTTCCAGGCTGGAAGAGCCAGCCCCTGTTCCCACAGGACAGTGTCAGACATGAGGCTGGAAACAGGGGACACACAGGGGGACACAGCTCATGCTCCACCGTCCAACAGGACACAGATTTTTGGGTTGGGAATCAGCAAGGCAGACAGGGATGGTTTTAGGGTTCTTTCCCTGTGAGGTTATCCAGCCTGGAAAGGTATTTCTGGATCACAGCATTCCTTAAGGATGGAAGGAAAGGAAAAGTTAGGTACTCAGAAAAGAAGGATGGAGGATCAGGACCAGCAAGACTCCCACCCTGACAACTCACCATCCCCAAACCCAAACCACTGGGGAGGGGAGGGTTTGGAGGCGGATTTGGCTCTGTGACTCAAACCATCCCATTCTCCCACCTCCAAGCTCTGGTCACGTGTGCCAGTGCAAACTTGGATGGCAAAGGGCTGCACAAATTCACAGGAGGCTATGGCCAAGCCCATGGAAGAACCACCAGATTCCCAGCTCAAATCCTCCCAGGAGCAAATGGATCCCCAGCCAGAGCCCATGGCCAGGTGAAGGTGGGGGATTTGCCCCAGCAGTGCCCACTGCTTCATTCCACAGGGATGCTGGAAGAGCAGGAGAGCTGTTCAGAAAACATCTCCTGGTCCTCCACAGCCTGAGCACCAAACGCTCCGTGAGAGCTGGAAGTGGAACAACAACCCTCAGGAAAAAGGACCTGCTGCTGCTCCAGGTGTGGCCTTTGCAAGAGGAGAACTTTCTCCTGGTTTCTTAGAAGAACCCCCAAGTGCTCCATTCAGACATCACAGCTGGAAGAGCTCCCAGCTCTGTGAATGGAAGCACAGCCACGTGGAATTTGGTGCTCCTGGATTGGTACCTCTCGCTCCCAGAGGGTTCACAGGGCAGGCTGCTCTCCTTAGAGGCACAGACCTGCCTGGCACTCTCCCTGCCAACTCCCTGAGCAGGAATCCCAGCCAAATCTCTGCCTGGAAACCTTTACACTGCTCCCAGTGAAGAAATAAAAGGGCACAGAGGTTCTGGCAAAGCAAACCAGCCAAGCCCTGATCCCAACCTCCATCCTCCATGCCAGGGAAAGGCTGGTTGGGTAAAGCACTGAGGAAAAAAAATCCAAACAAACCAAGTTTCTGTGAGTCCAAGAGGAGAATTAAGGACTTCCACATGAATCCCAAAACTCAGCAGAGGGAAAAAAAAAAAAGCCACCAGGAAAGAAAGAGACCCCTTCCAAAGGTTAATAGGCTGGAAACCACCACAAGATTCCAGTCATGATGAGAATCACTGTAAATGTGTTAAAGGGAAAATAAACAGAAGGAGGGATTCAATAAAAGAAATGTGATTTTGAGTGTTAAATAGTAACTGGGGATAAATCCTGCCTCATAAACACCTGGAGGTCAAAGGTGTGCTCCAGCAGGACCAGAGGGAAAACTCCCCACCAGCAGATAAGGAGGCATCTAATCCTTGGACTTGCAGGAATTGAGGTAAAGGCTTGGGCCTGGCTTTGATGGAGTGGGATATCTCCTGAAACACAGAGGGATATCTCCTGAAACACAGAGGGATATCTCCTGAAACACAGAGGGATATCTCCTGAAACACAGAGGGATAT
>NC_031795.1:1716290-1725825 GCF_001522545.3 Parus major | reverse complement strand
TATCTCCTGAAACACAGAGGGATATCTCCTGAAACACAGAGGGATATCTCCTGAAACACAGAGGGATATCTCCTGAAACACAGAGGGATATCTCCAGCCTGGCAGGAACAGCTAAAGTCCAATGTCTGGGATCCGTAAGGGCAGTGAACTCCAGTCATGTCTCCCAGGTTAACTCCATAATCCCCATGAATGGGCAAACAGCCACTGGTCTAAAGCCATCCTGGATTTCTCACCTCTGGATTCATCCCCAGTGCCCTCCCAGCCTATGGCACAGCACGTGTTTGGGCAGCAGGAAATTAGTATTAATTTGGGTTACCATGCTGGAAGAACTGCACAGGCAAGACAAGGTCATGTCCTTGCAAGGACAAGGGGGAATGGCTTCCCACTGCCAGAGGACAGGGATGGATGGGATATTGGGCAGGAATTGTTCCCTGTGAGGGTGGTGATGCCCTGGCACAGGTGCCCAGAGCAGCTGGGGCTGCCCCTGGATCCCTGGCAGTGCCCAAGGTTCACAGGGCTTGGGAGCCATGGCAGGAGGAGGAACTGGGTGATCTTTAAGGACCCTTCCAACGCAAACCATTCCTCTATTCCAAGAGTGTGGGGTTAAATCACTTCCAGCAGCTTATGGGGCAATCTGAGGACTGCTGGTCTCCAACAGGCCAGCTGGCAGAGCTCGAAGCCCATGGAAATGTGTTTGTGTGTCAGAGCTGAGAAGGAATCAGCTTTAATTAGCATCAATTTTTAAACTAATTAGAAAATGCCTCTCCAAGCACAGTTGTATGAGACCAAGGGAACACTTGGAAGCACTGTTAAACAGCTCGTTCAGGAACACCTCATGGTCTGAAGGGAGGGTTTGACACAAAAAAAAGAAAACAAAAAAACAAATAGAGAAGCCCAAACTTCTGCTCCTGAAGCAGCCCCTGTGTTTTGAGGAAGGAATCGCTCCCCTTGGCACTCTGGGTGCCCCACCTGCCTCCCCTTCTCCCCCCAACTGCCTTGGAGAATCTCAGCATTCCAAGACTTCTATTGGTCTTTCAAAAAATCAGAACAGCAAAACCCACTCAGGAGAGGCTCCAGCTACTCTAAGGTCCCCTTAGCTGATCCTCCACCCCTGTGCCATGGCTTTAAGGGAAAACACGCTGCAGGATCAGCATGGAAACAGGAGCAGCCTGCTCTGGAAAATTGGAATTCCCTCCTCCCCCTGCCCTGACTCCCAAAGCCTCTCGCAGTGGTATTTCCACTAGAGCTGCCTCATTTACCAATGGACTATTTTCAGCCCTGGAAATTACTTGGATTTTGATGCATCTGGTGAGAGGCAAAGCAGGAGAAACTTCAGGCTTCAGCATGGGCTTTTCCCTGCTCAGGAGTTTGAGGAATTACCACCAGGATGGACAAACATCACCCTCCTGGATACTGATGTGTCCAGGGTGTCAGAGCAAAGCCAACCTTTCCCTGCAAACAGGGCTGATTCCATGAAGCCCCTTTCTTTTAAAGGAGGCAGGAGGGAATGAAAGTGATTTCCTTGTGGAGATGGCAAGCTCACAGAATATTTGGAGAAGGGGTTAGTTAATGTAGGAGACACTGTGCCGCCTGCAAGATGCTGACAGCTCCAAGGTCAACAGGGATCAGCCAGATGTTCTCGCTCCAAAACATGCCCAGGTTGGATGCAAAACTCTCCCCACAGTGCAGGAATGTGTGAAATCTGGGGCTCCCTGGTGGGAGGTGAAAGGAGGAGAGGCAGAAAACAGCAGACACAGGCTGAACCTCACCCTCATCTGGAAGGAGGACACCAAAACATGAATTTCAGGAAGGCAAAGCCCCAAGGAGTCTCCTTTTCCAGGCTGCGCACTTCTTCTCACTGCAAAAGGCCAGAAGGAGTGATCCCCTCCACCCACACCACACAGATAAAGCAGGCTCCAGCAGCTCCCACCCAAATCCTGGCTCCTGAAGGCAGGCAGCTCCTCAGCCAGGCAGGAACGGGTGCTGCCAGCCAGCTCCAGGTCTGTGGGGGCAGCCAAGGGGAAGCTGCACCCAACTCCGAGGGCTGCGGGAGCCTCACCCGAATTACAATGGAGCCTGTACAAGGAGCTGGAACATCATGTCCTCGGCCACCTCAGTCCTTTGGCTGTCACCAACCTGAAGTAAACAGATTCTGCAGCAGCAATAAGCTCGTTACCAAGGCCACCGTATTGATCCCAAAGTGTAATTAAAATTCACAGTTCAAGCAGCCCAACTCAACAGGGCAATGGGGGCAGCTCCAAAAGGCAGGACTGGCTTCAGCTTCCGCCTCCCACTTTCTCAGAGGCTCAGAACCCATGGGGGGAGATCAGCTGCCAAAAAAACAGCCCAAATTCTTCCCTGTGAGACTGGGGAGGCCCTGGCACAGGGGGCCACAGAAGCTGTGGCTGCCCCATCCCTGGAAGTGTCCAAGGACAGTTTTCAGGTCGGAGAGGGCTTGGAGCAAGCTGGGATGGTGGAAGGTGTCCCTGCCCATGGCAGGGGTGGAACTGGGTGATTTTTAAGGTCCCTTCCAAACAAACCATTTCCAAACTACGGCACCTTCCTCTTTGGACTTTGGGGCATCAACCAAGAGCAGCCATTCCCAAGGGTTAACCGTGCCAGGGAAGCCTTCAAGGATGATGTGGGCAGAGAGGGATGGTGCAGAGCAGATTCCAGCACTGCTCAGGGCGCCCAAGCCCCTGGAATTACCCAGTTCCCTGGGAAGGGGCTCCACACAACCTGCTGAGGTGACACCATGATGCTCCTCCTTGGTGGGACTCCCTGACCCTTCCCCCAGCCCCTTACAACCCCTGGTTTCACGGAGTCTCACTCTGGGAGAAGTTCTGGCACAAAGTCTTTGGCACTCGGGGCCACCAGCAGGTCCCAGGACAGTCACCTGGAATGTCACCACCGTGTGCTGAGTGAAGGTGAGGAGAGGCCCCAGATAAGCAGCTCTGATCAAAGGGCTCAGCAGGAAACATAACGAGCCCTCTGCAAATGCGACTGTCACCCGCAGGAAACTCCTGGTGATAAAAACACAGCCAAGCAAATCCCTGTGCTGAGGTCCCACACATTTCCTGCTCCAAAATCTGGGATGGGGCACTCACCAACTCCTCAGAGGAGCAACACAGTCAGGATCCTCACTTGCAAAGGATTAACTCCAACCTGACCTTGCAAACCTGATTTCCAGAGCAAAATACCCCAGCCCCAACATCCAGCAGGGAGCACAGGAACCCACTCCAACATTTGCACAGGCTGGAATGCACGGAGAAAACTGTTCCCAAAGAAAGCATTGTGGTAGGCCAGTCCCCAGCAGAAGATAACCTGACATTTTGGGGAAGGTCAAAACAAAACACTGTGCTCCTGTCTTCAGCACTCCTCCCATGCTCCAGACCTGGCTGCTCACATGGGAGGGGGGCTCCCAGGATGGGTGATCTCCACCCCCACACCATCAAAAACTGACTAGAGATACTTCTGAAGCCTGGAAAGACTGAATATCCAACTCTTTTCTCATCCCCAAAGGGCTGACATAAGAGTGGAAATCCAACCTCCTCCAGGGATGCAGGAGGAAAAGGGGGGAGCAAAAGCCACAGGCTCTGGCACATCATTTTGAAGACTGTTTGTGCCCATCAAACCCCCAAAACCTCCTTTCTTCCCCCTCTCTGGTTCAATAATTCAATTAAGTGTCTTCTGGCCTTGCCCAGTGCTGGGGCACTGGAACAAGCCTCCCCTCTCACATCAGAGAGACCCCCCAAAACACCAAAACAATGGGAAGATCCCAAGAGCAACTTAGAAAAACATTAGGATTCTATCATTTAACACAGCACCAGGAGTGACCTGGCTGCCCCAAGCCCCATTAATTCATTTCCATTCCAAACACCCCTGTGCTTTTTTTCCCCACTTATTAGGGTTTTCCTGCACCCCCAGGAAGGCCAGACTCATCTCAGGACATCCATACAGAGGATGATGAGCTGTTCAACTCATCCCAGCCCAGGCACCTCATTATGAGAAGGAAAAACTGCCGTGACAGAGCAAGGAACCAGAGAAATGAAGATCTGGGCAAAGGAATGAGGAGAGCCAGGTGCACAGTGCCTGCAGAACAGCAGGACAGGAGGTGGTAGCCATGGCCCCAGACAGGCTCACAAAGGCACAGAGGATTTATGAGCAGCCACTCTAAGGAATTAAATTAAAGGGACAGGAAAAAGGAATGGCTACAGGAGCTCTGTCAGGACAAACAAGGGCAGTCTCGTCCCCCTGACAGCCCAAAGGGGAAGGTAGTTTATTATCACCTGGCCTGGCAGAGCTGCAGGGACCTGGGTTAAGTCACAACAGAGCAAAGTGGGGCAGGAATGGATATTTGGGAACGGGCTGTGCCGGGCAGGGATGCAGCCGGCTGCAGCAAGGTCAGCAGTCCGCAGGCCACTGCAGACAGCAACAGCAGGAATGATGCTCTGGAGAGGACACCCAGCCCTCCCTGGGGGCCAGCAGCTCCCCACAGACTCCATCCCCCCCTTCCCAGCTTTTCCCTGCTCCATCTCTGCCACCCCCACACCAGCCAGCAGCCGGCTCGCAGGCACTGCAAAGCTGCAGCGCTGTGCATTAGCATTCCCTGCCACAGCCTGCGCGGGATCCCGCTGGAGCTGCCATCCGCAGGGGCACAGCACCGCCCCAGCGCACCCACACCGGCTCCACGGGCACCCAACTCACCTCCCCAGAACCACACCGGAGCCTTCAGCCCATCTCAGAGCCCGGGAATGCCGCAGGAGAAAGATCTGTCTGCAGTGTCCATCTGCCTGCCAGCACCCAGGTGTGGAGGAGCCCAGCAGACAGCGATGCCAGCGGGACAAGGACACAGCGGGGTGAGGTGACAGACAGGGACAGCACGGGCCAAGCCCCCTGCCCTGCCGCAGGCACGGTGCCGCTCACTCGCCGTGTCCTTCCCACTCCAGGGCACCCCCAGCTCGGCTCAGCTGGGAGTTTAAGGCTCCACCGACCGGCTGACGTGGGTTGGGAAAGCGACTGCTGCCAAGGGCACCTGCAGTCTCCAGGGAGGCAGGAGAGCAGATGCCCAGACGCAGCAGTGATGGCACACAGGGATCTGGAGGAGCACAACCAGCCCTTGAGCTCTGCCATCATCACCTCCACATCCGTGTTCACTAAACCTGGGTAAACCACCAGCCTCAGCATTCCCAATCTTCCCCAGCAACACCACAGCAGTGGCTGGAGAAGGTGCAAACTCAGCATCGCTCACCTCTGCCTGCAAACCACTCCTGGCCAAAGAACCACCTCACTCAGACCAAACTGGGGTCATGATGCTGACAGACAAGTCCCCACAAACTGTGGTGAAAAGGGAGCTCTGGCACAGCCAGGATATCCCAGCTTTTTGAGGGAAAACATCCCCATTCCTCCTTTCACCTCCACTGAGTCAGCTCCTACTTCAGCCTGGAGTTGATTGTATTTAATCTCTTAATCTCTTACCTCTGCTTGTTTCACTTTTTCACCTTAAACAAGTCCCTGACAAGAGGAAACAGCAATGCCAGGGGCTGACTCCCAGCTCCAGGTGACCCCAACAAGGTGACACCAACTTCTCCACAGCACCCACAGGGCCAACATGCTTCCAGTTGCATCCAAGATGCTCCTGCAGGTCCTGGGCTGGATGCTGGTGGGCTCACACTGGCACTTTCCTCAAGTTCTAGCACAAGTTAAGGCTCCTCTGAAAAGCCATTCACAGAGAGACGAGAGACGGAGCCTGCGCTGAGCCTGGCCACATTCCCACCCTCCCCATCTCCAAATGCCACACACAAACTGCATCAGCAAAGTTCAAGGAGCCCAAAAACCCAGGAGGGACGAGCATCAGCAGCACAGCATGATCCTGCCCACCTCCATGCTGGTAAATCATCTCTCTCCACCATCTCTGCTGGCCGCTGACCATGCCAGGAGCTCCAGGGCAGCTGGCACAAAAGTCACGTCGACTTGCAGGGAATCACAAGAACGTTTTAATGGTTTAATTGCAATTCTGTTCTGAGGCATCAGAGCTGGGGGCACTCAACAGCTTATCTCAGGAGAGCAATTCTCCCTTCCTTGGTCTTTCATCCTCCTGCCAAGGCTTCTGCCATTCCCCAGCACTATTTGCAGGAACTAGCCAGGCAAGGAAAACAGGAGCCTGGAGCAATTTGTTCCCTGAGCTCAGCTCAGCTCAGTGCGCTCCCCATCTCTGATGTTATCAGCCTCAAATGTCGTGTGTCCCTCTGGGCACCTTCAATATCCTCACCCAGCCAGGAAAAGCTGCAGCAACCACTGAATCCAACCAGGGCTCCTCACGCTGCACAACCAGCCATGTCTGCAGCATTAAATTCTGGGTATACAACATCTCATCTCCCTGAGAGGCTGGCAAACTTGCCTCTGAGGATGCTCAATGAATTCCTTTTTACCACAGGTATTTTGGTTCCATGGGATGCTCTGGGATTAGCAGTCTGCTGTCCCCTTGGAGCAGTTGGCTGCAGCCTTGTGCTGTTCACTCTGACAGAGATGATGGTTATGAAAAGGTAAAAACAATCCCTGAGTTAGAGCTGTGCTGAGCCACTGCTGGAAGAGGCAGATCCCAGCCCCACATTCCTCTGCTCCTTCCTCCAGGCTATGTCCACAGCCCAGACAAACAGGGCCTAGTCTCCAACCCCTGCTCCCTGGGAGAGAAGACACCTCCAATCCAGCTGACCTTCTCCAAGGGTCTGATGCTCCCCAGTCCCACCCAGAGCAGGCAGGAGAGATTCCCCCAGCGAATGAGGATGTTCCCATTCTCTGTGGCTGCAGCCCCGAGGGGAACACAATGTTCAGCTGCACAGATCTGTGCAGTGTTTGGAACGTGGATCTGCCTCCCTGACAGGGCTGAAACTTCAGCACTGAGCCCGGAGCACAGTTCCTCTGGGGGAACTCTGGGGTCCTGCATCCTGCTACAGTGGCAAGAGCAGTGCTCGCCCACCCTCGGTGCCATCGAGCACCCCACAGGGTTGTGGGAGCAACACTGGGAGACCTCAGAGCTCCTGTGAGGCCTTCCAGGATGGAGGGGTACTGAGGTGACTTGGCATCCTCTTCCTGAGCCCAAATGTGCTCCCACCCACACCTCCAACAGCACCCCTGTCCCAAAAAACTCAACACTCTGAAATCTCCTGGCCACCCTTCTGAGCGACCCACAGCTGGATTCCAGGTCGCTGCTTCTGGCTCTTCCCATATAACAGGTCCCCCCTGCTTTGTCCCCAGCACAAAGCCCTGTCACCTCACAGTCCCACACAAGGGCTGCACCCTGCCTGTCCCCTTCCTGGGGACACCCCGTCCCCCCACACTCCTATGTCCCTGCTCTGGCCCCAGCCCCCCGGAACCTGCCCTCCCCCCAACACAGGCCAGGGTTGTACCCCAGTACAGACCCCTCTGGCCCCAGTCCCCAACCCTTCTCTCCCACCCCAAACTGGGCCAGCAGCCCCTGGCTCATACCTGCCACCCCCAGACCGGACCAGCTCCTCTTCTGTACCAATCTCCCTCTCCACCCACTGAATGGGGACAAGCCCCACTTCCCAAACTGGACCAGTTCGAGCTTTCCCAGCACAAACCCCCATCTGTGGGGCTGCTCTTCCCCGAGCCGGGTCACGGTGCCCCTCTCCACCGCCGAGGGCTGCTCCCCCAACCGGAGACTGCATCCCCCACCCGAACCGGGGCTGCATCCCCCACCCGAACCGGGGCTGCATCCCCCACCCGAACCGGGGCTGCATCCCCCACCCGAACCGGGGCTGCATCCCCCAGCCCAACCGGGGCTGCATCCCCCAGCCCAACCGGGGCTCCATCCCCCAGCCCAACCGGAGCTCCATCCCCCAGCCCAACCGGGGCTGCATCCCCCAGCCCAACCGGGGCTCCATCCCCCAGCCCAACCGGAGCTCCATCCCCCACCCGAACCGGGGCTCCATCCCCCAGCCGAACCGGGGCTGCATCCCCCAGCCGAAGCGGGGCTGCTCCTCCCGCCCCCAGCCCGGGGACTCGCACCCCCGCAAGCGGGAGCGGCTCCCCCTGAAGCTGCTCCCCCCACAGCCGAGGCTTCTCCCTCCCGCCCCGCTGCTGCCCCGAACCAGGGTGTGATCCCCGCACCCAGCCGGCCCCCGCCGGCCCCGCTACCTTCTTGGGGGCCTTGGTGACGGTGGCCATGAAGGAATATTTCTCGGCGTCCTCCACCTCCTTGGCCTGCTTCTCCTCGCCGCCGGCGGGCTCCGGCACCGACATGCTGATGCGGCGGGGAACGCGGGGCGGGCCGCGGCCGCCGGCGGGACGAAACGGGACAGGGTAGGGCGGGGCGAAGAGGGGGGAGCACTCCGGGCGGGTTCGGCCCGGTTCGGCTCGGTTCGGCCCGGTTCGGCCCGGCCGCTCCCTGCCGCTCGCTGCGGTGCCACCGGCGCGGAGGCTACGCCGGCTCTGGAGCCGCCGCGCCAGGGGCGGGGCCTAGTGACGTCACTGCTGCGTGACGTCACCGCGCACCCGCCGGGCAGCTGAGGCCGCGCGGCGCCGCCGGCAGGAGCGGGCGAGGGGCAGAGCGCCCCCTGGCGGACAAGGGGGGAGGGCGCTGAGGGGGCGGGAAGGGGGCGTGGCCACATAGGGGCGTGACCACAGATGGGCGTGGCCATTGTGTGGGCGTGGTCATAACCTGGGGCGTGGTCAGAGCGGGGCGTGGCCAGGAGCCTCAGCGCGCGCCAAATCCCAATTAACTAAAATAATTACATACGTTTTAAAAAATTATATATAATTTTCTATACATTCATTCACATGTATATATTAAATTAATGTATTCATTAACTTGTATCTTAATTGCTAGATTAATATTACTATTAATATATTAACGTTAATGTGTTAATATTAAATTTATTAATTAGTTACTGAGGCTAAATTAAATAATTATAAAGATTAACTTTGTACATTAAATAGCAACCATATACATTAACTTTTCATTATATATAAACGTGTAAAATAAGCAAATTAGTTATATACATTTACATTTAAAGTGATTATAGAACTATGAAATATGTATCATTAATTTTAAGCACATATATATATATAATGTGCATAAATATATATGTTAAATTCATTATGTAGGTGTAATACATAAATCACATAAAATTATAAGCAATTTTTCTAAATAAATATAAAAACTAAATAAGTTGCACAAATTAAATAAATTAATGTATTAATTGGGAAATTAAAGCTGAAACTAAAGAATGAGGGTTTTCAGGGCAAAAAAAGCGTTTGTTGAGAAGAAAGAAGTAAAATAGGAGAAAAACTACAATTAATCAGGAAAATAGCTTAAATAAAACATGGGTAAAAGTAAATCAGTGAAAAAATAAAACACCAAGGAAGAGGAGTAATCAGAGAGAAAAACGAATTGTGTGGGATGGCAGCAGGGATGGGGTGGGGGCAGGGTTGCCCTCCATACCCCATAGGGGGGTGGGCGCCCAAACCTGAGTGAGTGCCCAGCTCTGGTTGGGTGTGCAGCCCCAGATGT
>NC_031795.1:1709014-1715827 GCF_001522545.3 Parus major | reverse complement strand
GTGTGCCGTGTCCAGCCCCGGGGGTGTCCAGCCCGCCCTGTGTCCCAGTTCCCCGGGTCTCCGGGCAGGCTCAGCCGTGCTGGAGCCGCAGCCCCGGCTCAGCGCCAGCTCGGGGTGAGGACAGTGCCCTCCCGGCCCTCATTACCCATTAACGAGCCCAGCGGAGCCCCCGGGTCACCGGGCACTTGCCCACGTCCCCAGCCCAGCCTGGGAGCGCTGAGCGCTTTTCGGGAGTGCTGAGCCCTGCCGGGGCTTCCTCCCTCACTCTTCCTCCTCTCCCTCCTGCAGTGGGGTCTGCTGACTCCTGCCTTCCAGGGAGGGTCACAACCAACCTGTCCCCAGGGCCAGGAACACTAAGGGTGGTCCCCGGCTCCACAGAGTCCCCACACGAGCTCTAGGGACCATTCCAGGGCAGGCAAAAAGGCGGGGCTCTGGTCCTGGACCACCCCGACCCCGACCCCATCCCCAAACGTCCTTCAGGCAACTGGGAGGGGTCTGAGCCGTGCTCCGACTTCACTTTCCCGGGAGCGTTCCCTTAAAATATGAGCTAGGAAAACATCAGCATGTGGGTTAAAACCCCAGGGAAGAGTGCAGATAACGGTTTTTAACCAAAATCACTTTGTCTGGCCACAAAATGGCCTCTGGCCACCTAAATCCTGCAGCAGTTCCTTGGCCAAAACCCTGTCCTGGAGCCGCCGTGCCCCAGGAACCGCGGCCCCGGGGCCTTTCCGCCGCTTCTGCCCCGTCAGCAGCTCTGCGGTGCCCGCGGCCGCGCTGGGGAGGGCTCCCAGGGTGGGCAGAGCTCTCTGGGGGCTCTTGTCAGGGGTCTCAGGACATCTGGGGGGGGTCTCCGAGTGCTCGGGAGGTTTTGGGGTAGCAGGATGAGCCGGAGGTGTCCCAGCCCTGCCAATGCCACGAGCAGCAGGGATGTGGGGACCCCCAGGACCCCCGGGGTGGGTGCTGGTGCCCATAGTCTGGGCTGCTCCAGGCCAGCCCGTGCTCCAGGTCTCAGGAGCCTCTTGCTGATGCTTTCCCCTCCCACCACCCATCTTTCCCCTCCAAATCCCCCGTTGTCGTCCCATCAAAGCAGCTTTTTGCAGTACAAACACCCACTCGGCACCTCAGGGTGCCACCACCCTCCGTGCCCCACACAATCCCAGAGTGGGGGGTTCTCTTCTACCCTGCCCTACGAGTGCTGAGGGACAGGGATGTAGCTCCGTGTCCTTCCCAGTTGTGGAATTCCTCAGTGGGGGGCTGAGAGCAGGTTTTGCCCCCCCAGATTGCAGGGGCTGGGGGTGGAGGCTGCCCGGGCCAGGGAATCACATCCCTGCTCCCACATGGGAGCAACAGGACGGGGAAAAGACCACCAGCTGGGAAGATGAGGAGCAGAGGGACCTTCCTGGCCAGAACCCGAGGGCAGGGAGACAAAGATTGGCTTTTTTCCTGCATTTTCCAGGTGCTTTTTCAGCACACAGAGTAGCCAGAAAAAGTCAGGGGTGAGGTGCCAAGTCAGGATGTGGGGTGTGAGTACAGAGGGGGTGGGTACTGGTGCTCCTCACACCCCGCAGCAGCCCGGGATGCTCCTACCTCTGCCCCCAGCTCTGCCATAGCTTCGAGCTGCCATCATTCGGCTCCAGGCACCCTCTCCTGTGCAGCTGTGGAGCTGCCTGGAGCATCCTGGAGCATGTTGGAGCATCCTGGAGCATGCTGGAGCATGCTGGATCTTCCTGGAGCAGGGCAGGGACTCGCTGCCCTCAGCACCCTCAAACCCGGGCATGGTGCCCACCCCTGAGAGCAGCCTCCGGCCTCAAATACCCCCCCAAATCTGACCATAATGATGGTGGCACCGATCCAGCAGGATATATATAGGTCCCACTTCCCTGGGAAGGGGATGTGGAGCTGGGAAACCCCCGGCTGCTGCTGGGGAGAGGAAGGGCTGGGCTGAGTCAGCTCCCCTCGAGGAATCCTGTTTGTCAGCAAACAAGGCAGCAGCTCAGCCCCGGCACTCACAAAACGCTCCCGGATCCCCTCCTGCCCTTGCCACCCCCGCGGATGAGGGATGGGGGTGTTCACCCTGCACACCCCATCGGCTGGTGGAGACTCAGGACGGGGTGGGAGCCTCCTGGCATCCCCCAGGAGATGCTGGATCTGTGCAGGGGAGCGGGACGTGAGGGTCCCCTGCTCCTGGAAAGAGGGAAGGGGAGCCGGGGGAGCGGCGGGGGGGAAGGAAATTCCTCTTCCAGTGCTGTCACTCCAAGAAAAGTACTCCAGGAAACTTTGCCTCAAGTGTGTTTGCTTTAAACAGCTGCTTCCCAACCATTCACAGAGATTTTGGGGGTGCCTGGAGCTGGCAGCGGCGCCGGCAGAGCTGGGGCAGGAAGGATGGATGCGTGCCTCTGCCCTCATTCCAGTGGCCATGAACTCCCACATGCACCCGCAGGGACACAGGTCAGGACAACACCACCAGAGCCAGCCCCCCGTCACCCCCCTCAGGGACCCCAGGGCTGGGACAGGGAAGTCACAAGCTCCAGGCCCCCCTTGCATCCCAGACTTAAACCAAGCTACACCTCTCTGTTTATTAATAATATTAAATATACAAGTTGTTTTCCATTATTTTCTTTAAATAGACTTTTAAATGCCTTTGTATAAAATATTTCAGGATTTCATTGTATAAAAAAACACAACAAACCCACCCCAAAACCAACAAAAACCCCTAACCAAACAACAACAAATAAAAAGGCAAAATAAATCTGACATGGGTAAAGGCAAGTTTTCTCCCCCAGGAGCAGCTCCTCCACAGTGTAAACTGGTGACTTACACCACCAGGAGTTCGGCCCCAGACTTCCTGCTGCATCAGGGCTTTTATCCTGATTTACACCAGTCCCTCGCCTGGGAACCCCCTCCTCCTGCCACTCATAAATACACACACATATATATATTTATATATATAAACCCCAAATTAATAGTGATGCTTTCTTTAAAAACAGTTGGGTTTGTCCATATTTTCATCCTTCATATAAAAATAATACTTGAAACTCCCAGAGCAGCGCAGGCCATGCTTCATCCGGGGCTGGAGGGAGCCGTTGGATTTTGGAGCATCTCCAGGGCTGGTGTGTCCCAAACCAGGCTCTTCCCAAAGCCCGGGAGTGGGGCTGTGCCAAGAAGCCCCGGGGTGCCCAGCTGGGGCAGTTCCAGCTCTTACACCCACGTGGATCCCGTCTTTCCCATCCCCATTCCCTTCTCCAAAGCACAGTCACCAAAGAAACGGAATCCCAGCGAGGCCAGCTCGCGGTGAGGACCCTGCGAGGGGCACACGGCCCCCCCAGAACACTTGTGCAGGATAAAGACTTTCATCCATTCAAAAAAAAAAAAAATAAGCCCTAACAACAGGAGGATGGGGAGGGACTGGGACGGTGCCAAGGGTCACCCCAAACCCAGCCCCATGCAGGGACACGGGCACAGGTGTTTAAATATTCACAGTGTGAGGGTTTGAGTTGCAAGTCAGGGCTGGGTGTCTCAGGACTGGCCCCCAAGGAATTCAGGATGCTCCAGTTGAAGCCTCAGGAAAGGCAGGGTGAAGGGGGCGATGGGAGCTGCTCCAAACCCAGGCTGCTGGGATGGGAGAAGAGCCAGAGGATCTGGGGAGCCGATCCCCTCCATCTTCATCCAGCGCCGGCCGTGTCCAAGTGGGATCTGTCATCCCACATCCAGCATCTCCACATCCAGCATCTCCACATCCAGCGTCTCCATGGTCCTGCTGGGCACCGCAGCGTCACAGCCGCCGCTGCCGTCCCGGCAAAGCCTGCGGTCACGGTCCCTTCCAGCCCTTCACTTCCCGGTGCCCGGGGGTCCCACTCAGGGCACATCCCCCCATCCTTTTGTCCCTGCCAGGGAGTTTTTTGCCGTCTCTGGCCACCGGCACGGGGCAAGGGAAGAGGGAGCGTCAGCATCACGGTGGGATCGCGGCAAGGCTGGCGCGTGCCAGCCCTCCTTCCATCCGGATCCATCCCCCGAGCAGCTTCACATCCTGCCTGGGGCCCTGGGAAAAGGAGCAGAGAGATGAGCAGGAGCTGGGGCTCTGCCAGGGAGGGCAGCGTGGGGAGAAACACACGAAAACCACAGGAAAAAATACTATGTATATTAAGCAAGTGCCAGTAATGGATTAACGAGCTGCGAAACCACATGCTGGCAGCGCTGGGGCGCAGACCTGCTCCTGTCCATGTCTTCCCACCCAGAATTTCCTGCCCAAGGTCAGCAATAATGGGGACAGTCCAGGGACACGATGCTGTCCTCACAGCTTGCACCGGAGCCCTTCAAGGTCCCACCCAGCCCCTGATCACCTCAGAGATCCTGAGTCTCCAGCTCTGAACATTCCCTTGCTCCCTGCAGCGCCCTGTGACAGAAAGATGAGGGGTTTAGAGCAGGGTCGGCCAGGGTTGGAGTCCCCAAAGCCCCCTCACGCAGGATGCTGTCACACCGACCTCCTCTCTGGCTCCTCGGGGTCGCAGCCCCCATCTTCCAGCGGCCGCCCCAGGACCTGTGTGGAGGGAGGGAAACGGGGAGATGAGTCCTGGGGAAGGGGAGGAGGCTGCAGCAGCAGGGCGGCAAACTCCCAAATAACATCCTCCCACCACACTCAGCAACACCAATTGTCCCCCAGTCTGAAAATTATGGGGGAAATGGGGCTCAACCCACACTGGCCAAGAGACAAGAGGGGAAACTGAGGCAGGAGAGACTCGTGGTGCCCGGGGAGGAGGCGAGGCAGGGGTCTTACCCTGGATTTATACTTGTAGAAGAGCAGCCCTCCCGTGGCCAGCAGGACGGCCACCACACTGGCCACTGTAATGTAGATGAGAGGCTCCTGGCGGCCCTCCCTGGCGGGCGGCTCCTTCCTGCGCTGCTCTGCGCCCAGAACAAAGCCAGAGTCAAAGCTGGGCCCGGGCCCGCCGCCATCCTCGGGGCCCCGCAGCCGGCTCAGCCCCCAGCCCCACGCCCTGTCCCTGGGGTGGCCCGGGGCTCGCAGCTCTGGGGCCATCCTGGAGAAGCGGAGCTGTGTGACGGGCTCGGACGCTGCCTCGGGACGGATCCTGGCTCTGCCGCCCGTCGAGCCAGCGCTGGGCGATGCTGTCCGAGGGGTGGTCCTGAGCCCGCCGGGCTGATGCGGGAGGATGGAGCCTCCCCACTGCTGGCCTGGATCCTGCGGCAGGTGCCCGGTGCCCCACTCCACCAGCTCTCCATCCCCACGGAGGACGGGGATGTCACCCAGTGCCAGGCTCAGCGTCCCGGCCGGATCCTGGAGGGCTTCGGCACTGCTGGCTGGAGCTGTCTGCTTCTTCCCGGGGGCCAACGCCAGCGCTGTGTCACCTACCCCGGCACCCAGGACCTCCTCGGTCCCTGAGCCCCCGTCCGTGCTACTGGGGGGCTGAGATGGGGCCTCTAAGTCAGCGAGGGTGGTATGGAGGAGGCTGGAGGGGACCCGGCTGCTAGCAGGTGCCATGTCCCTGCCAGTGGCAGCAGAGAGGGAGGGCTGGGTGGCAGAAGGGAGGGCAGGGGACAGGCAATTGCAGTCAGGATCTGTCCCCACACCTGAAAGAAGGAGAGAGAAGAGACAGCCGTGGGGTCACCAGCCTCCAAGAGGGGCACAGCCAGCAGATCTGAGGTCGGGGGCACTGTCCCCGTCCCTCCCCACAGCCCCGGGGGAGGGGGTCAAACAGCCCCTCAGGAACTGGGAGAGCAAGGGAGAGGCAGGGAACAGGCAGGGGCAGGCAGGGCAGCACGAGGCTGACAAGCAGCAGGTGGGTTGAAGCAAACCCGAGTCACCGGGTCCCCTGAGCTGATGGCAGTGGGTTATTCACAGCTTGCAGGAGCCAGACAGCCACGTTTAACGTCCCCCACGTCACAAGGGCATGGCACAGCTCGGACACGAGGTGACAGCGAGACATCTCCTCCATGCAAACACAGCACGGGCGCTCGCGGACGCGCAGACGGCAACACAGGGCTCTTCCACCCTGGCAGCAACACTCTCCCTGAAGGCTTGGCCAGGGGAAACTGAGGCACAAGGCAGCTGAAGTGACACAGCCAAGGTCATGCAGCGTGTTGGTGGCACAGCAGTCCCTCCATTTCTCGGTGTTATGCTCCACCCGGCACCGGGGCTTTGAGACAGAGCCGAGCCTGATGCCTCCTTGGCCCCCCTGAGAATCTCTCCCTTGCCTTGCTTCCAGCAGGACTTAGCCCAAATCCCACCTTCAAATGGCAGCCAGCCCCTTCTCCCCTGGCACTGCTGCAGAGCTCGCAGACACGGAAAAGGGACACACCCACAGACACACGGCTCTTAAGGTGCTCCATGCAGGTGAGCACAAGCCCCCCCAGACTGGCACAAGTTTCCTGGGCAGAGGCCAAGCCTTGGCATCTCACCTGGGGAGGATCCAGCCTTCCTGGGTCCTGGGCAGACCCTGCGGTAGACTCGGCTGCAATCCTTCTCAAAGGTCTCCTGGTTCTGCAGCAGACGCTTGATGTCCTGGAAGAAATCCTTCACCAGCACCAGCATCTCGTAGGGGGAGGTGGTGAACTCCTTGAAGCACATCTGTGAGAGCTGGAGAAAGTGCCAGGCTCAGCATCAGCTCCGTGACTGCCCGGTGTCACCCCACAGATCCCACAGTGCTCCCAAGGCAGGATTTGCTCTCCTTGTGGCCCTGTGTCCATGCACACCCCAGCTCTGCTCTGCTCCACAGCCCTGCCCACACACCCAGCCCAGGGTACTCTGGACATCCCATTTCACCCCAGGGTGCTCTGGACATCCCATTTCACCCCAGG
>NC_031795.1:1696637-1708904 GCF_001522545.3 Parus major | reverse complement strand
TCTGGACATCCCATTTCACCCCAGGGTGCTCTGGACATCCCATTTCACCCCAGGATGCTCTGGGCATCCCATTTCACCCCAGGATGAGGACCCAGGCCCAAACCCCCACGAGGCTGGGGACACTGTACCATTCTCTCCTCATCATCCTCATCCCTGATGCAGGGGTCCACACTCTCATCGATGCGGTTGTACATCCTGCGCACCGTCTGCATCTTCCGGGCGTTGGATGAGTTTTCCTTGAATTCTGTTTGCTCCAGGATCTTGCCCATCAGGGGAAAGGCAGCTTTCACATAGCAGATGGAGTCATTCTGCAAAGATACAGACCCACCAAAAAGTGACAGTGGTTACTGATGGGCATCCCACTCTGCCTGGGGGAAACTGAAGCACAGAGACACAAAATCCCACAGGATGCCCTAACTGGGACTTGGAAGCCACCTGACCAAGCAGGATGGGTCCCTCCTGGGCTGTCTCCTGCAAAGGGAGACGAGAGGGGGAGATTTGGGATCTGGGGACCTCCCACCATGCACCAGCCAGCCCTGCTCCCTGTCCCCTGCTGTCCCCAGCAAGAAACCACTCACCAACTGCCTCTTGTCAATGAACTTGAAGGAGACCCTGCCCGGGTGCTGCATCTGGGTGTCAGCCTGGAAGGACAAAGCAGGATGTCACCCCACATCCCCAGGGACAGTGCTGGGGCTGAGCAGCCCCAGATATGCCATGCTCTGGGCACAAAGAGCCTGAGACCACCAAATCCACAGGGCTAGGAGGACTTCGCTCCCATTCCTGCTTCATCCCATCCTCCTCCTCCTCCTCCTCCTGCTCACACAGGCACATCCCTAAGGTCGATGCAGTGGCAGGAGTGAGCTCAGGATCCCTGCTCCCATCAGGATGTTGCACTCCCCAACCAGAGACCTTCTCCTGCCTTTCCCTGCCTGCTCCCACCCTGCCTCTCTTCCTCCTCCTCCTCCTCCTCCTCTTCCTGCCCGAGCCACAGAACCCAGCCCTGCTTAATTCTCCTCGGGGCTCCCCCGCACCACTCTCTCCTCTAAATCCAGGCTGCGAAAGAGCATCCTGCCGTGCCGGAGGTGGCCGTGACACCAGGGTCACATTCCCCGGGATCACACAGCGCCGGGGTCCCACACGCAGCGCTGCCGGCCGCCCATGCCACCACCCTTTCCGAGGGGAGGAAAAGCCCACCCCAACCCCAACCAAACGCTCTCCCTCCGGCCTGGCATCCCAGGCTGGGAGAGGGCTGGCAGAATTGCCGGCCGGCGATTCTCCTCCTAGCCTGGGATGCCGTCCCGGAAACAATTGCTCCATTATCCTGCAGGCGCTGGAGCGAGGGCCAGCTCCTCCATCAGCGAGGAGAGGGCTACAATCCCCAGCAGGAAAACCACTTCTTCCATTCAAACCTGCTCCATCCCCTTTCTCCCAGAGCCGCGAACCCAATTTGAACCCCTGGGCGGAGAGCAAAGGCTGCAGGGCTGTGGAGAGGGCTCGGGCAGAGGAAGCCGAGCTCGCCCAGAGCGGCTCCCGGGGCCGCAGCTCGGTGGTTAAAGAGGAAGAGGTGAAGCGAGCCCGGACACGGCGCTTACAGAGCTCGGAGCGGAGCTCTCGGGGGCTCGGAGGCGCCGCTCGCGTCTCTCGCCCGCACACCCCTCTTGCTGCAGGCAGAATTTAATCTGCGACAACCCTGCAAATCCCTGCGTGCCCCCGATTCCCGCTTCTCCCCTGAACATCCGCGTGATTCCCCGCTCGGAGGTGAGCCAAGGGCCACGGAGAGAGAGATACGGCCCCGGCAGCTGTATCCGATGGGGCCAGGGCTGGCCGCTCTCCGGGGCACCCAGAGCTGCCCACGGGCCACACGGGCTGACGGCCCCATCGCCCAGCCCGCTCGGCTCCATCGCCCGGCCGGGCCCCCCTCGCTGCCTGCCACCCACCCACAGCCCCGTTGCCAGCCCAGCTTCCAGGCAAGCAGCTGGACTCAGGAATGCAGCCGGATTCCTCCGCTTAACCCCTGCGCAGCCGCCCAGAAAGCACCACAGCCCGCAGCGCCGGCCCCTCCGCTGCTTCCCCAGCGCCCCTGCAGCCACCCAGCCTCACTCGTGTCCCCTTCCCGGCCTCGCTCCTGCTGCCGTCTTCCCTCGTTCCTCCTGTCGCCACTTTTCCATGGCCACCCTTGATAGAGTCACAACATCTGTCACCCCCCGTTGCCCTCTCGTCCCTTGTGCCCATGGATGCTCAGCTCCTGGGTACCGTCACTTCTCTAGGGAAGCTGAAATTCAACCCATTTCCTTATTTCAGCATTAAATAAGAGCTGGTTTGTGGCCGTCTGGCCCCAGATGTGTGGTGGCCCCACTGCACTGCCCCGGGAGGACACTCACCAGCTCCTCCAGCTCGGCCAGGTGCCTCTCCGTGATGATCTGCCGACAGTAGCTGTTCTGCTCCGTCTCATGGATGCGGAGCAGGAGGAGGAGAAGGGATGTCAGCAGGGAGCAGCGGAGCAGGCACACCTGAGCACGACACAGGAAAAGTTGGAAGCATGGATAAGCCACACACACGCCAAGCCCCCTGCCCCTTTCCACCATCCCCCCCTCTGTGGTAGCCGGGGCTTGGCCACGGTCCAGCAGGATAATGCCACTGTGGTCCTCCAACCCCGTGCCTATCCCCATCCTGCTATTTTTAGGAGCAGCAGGTCAGCAGGGAATTTCCCAAGGCCCGGTGACACAAGCCTGGAAGTGGCTTTTGGCCACCTTTACATTCCCGATCCAGCCCCTTTCCCCTCTCCCACACCATTTCTCCGTCTCTCCTGCAAATCTCCTCCACCCTGGCTCTCCAGAGCCCATCTGACACACTGACCCACCCATCCCCAAAAATTCTCTTCCCACCCTCCAGACCCCCCCAGCTGCACCCGCCGGGCTCTTTCCATGCAGCAGCTCTGGCCTCGTCCCAAATTTCCCTCCCAATCCCCCTGCAAAGAAGCGGGGAGGCCCCGATCCGTGGCGGGACCCCGGTGAGAAACGGGGCTTGTCGCAGAGCCAAGACTCCCGAGGTGGGGGTGAAGGGGACCCTCGGGCGGGTGTGCACCCCCGTCTCCCGGGACACCGGCAGGGAGAGGGTGCCTGGGTGATGGGTGGGGGGGAATTTCCCTTGGATGATGTCCAGGAATCCTCCCCTCTTGTGAAACTCCAAGATGCCGCCCGGGCCACCGCCGCGATGTGGCCACGGCTGAACGGAGCCTCACCCCGCCGGGAACGGGCTGGGGACGGGGCTGGAGCCGGGAACGGGGCTGGAGCCGGGGACCGGGAAGGGGCTTCACCCCGCGGGTCCGGGGCTGGGACCGAGGACCGAGACGGGGCTGGAGCCTCATCGCGCAGGTCCGGGAATGGAGCCGGGGCTGCAGCATCCCCCCGCCGGGGACGGGGCTGGGGCCCGGGACCGGCCGGGAATGGAGCCGGGGCCTCCCCGCGGCGGGTCCGGGAATCGTGACGGGGCTGGAGCCGGGAACCGGGGCTGGAGCCGCGGCTTCAGCCAGCGGCTCCGGGGCTGGCACCGCCAACCCAGGCGGGGCTGGACCATCCCCCGCGGGAGCCGGGATCCCCCGGAGAAGGGGACCCACCACGGGAGCACGGGGACAACCGGGGCTGCCGCTCCCGCGGGGACCCCGCACAGGTGGCAGCGGGGGCCGGGTTGAGGGGGGGTCTCCGCGGCCGTGGGTAGCGGGAGGGGCCGCCGTACCTTGGCTCCGAGGCGGGGCATGGGGGCAGCCGTGGGGCCGGGGCCGGGCGGAGCGGGCGAGACGGCAGCAGCGGCGGGGCCGAGCGGGGCCGGGCTGAGCCGCCGCCGCGGCCGCGCTCCCCTTTATAGCGCCGCGGCAGCATGTGGTTTATGAGAAAGCGCTGGCGGGCGGCCAGGCCCCGCGGGGCCCGGGCCGGGCCGGCACCGGGAGGGCACCGAGCGGCACCGGCGGGTCCCGTGTGCACCGATCGGAACCGCTCGGGTCGGGCTGGAACCGCCCCGGGCCCATCGGAACCGATCGGATCCTTCGATCGGTTCGGCTTGCCGCGGCTGGGCTGGAATCGGCACCGCTGGGATGGGGCTGGAGCAGCTCGGCTAGGATGGGATTGGCTCGGCTTTGCTGGAACGGGATCAGCTCGGCACCGCCCGGCCCGGGACACCGTGTGCAAGCCCCCGTTATGGGGTGTGGAACCCCCGGTGCTCACGCCTGGGCACACACAGTCTCTGCAGAGATGTGCACACAACAGGGACAGACAGCAGTCCTGGGTGTGCGTGGTCACCCCGGGCACACACAGAGCCCTGGGCCTGGCCTGTGTGTGTGCACTCCTCTGGGAATACACACACAGATACACACGTGTGCACCTCTGTGGATGTGTTTGCTCACCCCTGGGCACTTGTGTCCGTGTGAACATACACACAGCCCCCCTGGATGTGCGTGGACACCCCTCAGAACACGTCCATGTGCACACACAGAGCTCTGGGCCTTGCACGTGTGTGTGCCTGCTCACCCCTGGGCACACACACACACACAGGTGTGCACGTATTGCACATGCCAGGGATGGACACCATCAGAACATGCAGGGATGGAGGCATCAGCAAGGGTGTGCACAGACAGATCCATGAGCATCGATCAGTCCACGTGTGCACGGACAGATCCATCTGCACGGATGGAGCCACATGTGCACAAGCAGATGCATTTGTGGGGATGTGCATGGACACGTGCACCATAGATCTGCACAGCCATGGATAAATCTGTGCATGGACAGACCCACATGAGCACAGACAGATCTGAGTGCATGGATGGGTCCACATATGCATGGACAGATCCGTGTTTGTGTGGACAGATCTGTGTGTACCTGGATGGATCCACACGTGCACGGCTGTGCAGAAGGGATCTGTGGGAGCACAGATACATCCCTGCACAGGGATCTGTGAGGGGACAGATCCAGGGCCAGCAGAGCCATGCAACAAGCCCCATTCCCAGCTTTGGGATTTTCCTCTTCACTGCCTGTTTGTTTTCCAGGCGACTGGAAGTGATTAGTGGCCACGAGGTGATCCATGGCAGTGCCAAGCACTCTGACGGGAAACAGAAAGCAAACTGCTCCACAGAGTGGGATGTGGCTGCAATGGGGGACGGTGACAACGGGGCCACGTGTGGGTGACAGCCACCACATCCGAGCTTTGAGGGGCCAGCGGGGTCTGCTCCCCAGGGCTGGAAACACTGCTGGGGTTGCAGAAGCTTCATGGGGGTTTCCTTGGAGCTGAGAGCTGATCCCAATGGGAGGGCTGGGATCAGTGACCTGGCAGAGCTGGGGAAGAGCTGGGACCAGCTGGAGTTGGGGACAGCAGTGACAGCCCCAAGACAGTATAGATTTGCAGCAGCACATGGGTGACACAGGTCTTGTCACCCGCAGCGTCGCTTAGCAACAGCAGCAGATAAACATCTGAGGGTGCTGAGGGTGACGGGGCCGGGGAGGGAGGGCGCTGGGTTAGAAACCAGCCTCCCAAAATAACCCCTTTCTCCCCAAAACGCTGAGACATTATCCACATTTTTCATCACAAGCTTTTCTGGGAGCCTCACAGCCCCCACGGTGGGAGGACACCAGGGTGGACACCAAGGGACACGGAGGGTGACGCCAGCACCGGGGGTGACTCACGGGGACCCCGTGGCAGCGCATGAGGTCCTTTCACACCGGCTGAGCCCATGGGCCGCTCATCTCCCGCACACTCATTCCCCTCTGCTTTAAAGGGACCGGAAAAGTGTCATATCCTGGGTCATGGGACGGGCAATGGGGCAGGGGGACAGGGGGACACAAAGAGAGCAGGACAGACGGACGGCAGGATGGAGGGATGGGTTAATATTAATCTGCCTCATGCATGACAGAGGGCGAGAGCAGCATCCGCCTCTTTTTTTTTGGCAGGGAAGTGGCTTTTGCCCCTCCTCCCTTCCCAAACCTGCTGAAATCCCTGAGTCACGGGGCAGAAATGGGGCTGGTGGCAGAGGTGGCAGAAGTGACAGCGGCTCCGTGCCCACACCGCAACCGGAAAGATTGGGGGAGGCAAAATTTAGGCTGGTTGTCCCTCAAACCGAGACCAATGGCAGTGTCACCCGCTGGTGCCATGCAGGAGTTGCCCCTCTCCTCCCACAGCCACTGTCAGCCGAGGGGGAAAGGTGGGATGAGGCTGTGGCACTTCCTGGGTGTCCCGGGGGTCCCCAGCACAGAGGATGCAGGGCTGGAGGCGAGGCAGTGCAGGATGGTCCCTGTTCCAAGGGGCCTGGAGCAGACCAGCATCACTCCCATGCCATGTCCACCACAGCCAAGGTTAGAGCACCCCTGGACCTCAATTCTCCTCCTTCAGCAATTCCCTCTCTTCCCACCCCCACAGGAATGAGAGCACTTCACAACCCATCCTTCATTTTGGGAGGCTTTTTCCAGCCAGCAAGCCCCAAAACAAGGATAAAACCTGTAGCACATCCAATCCTCCCCGCTGCTTGCTAAGACCAGCCTCGGGCTGCCTCTCTGGAGAAAGTTATTTCCAGCAGGAAAATGTTGCAAGGTCTTAATCAGATCCTTCCTGGTGATTCACCGAAGGGCCAGGATGCTCTCCCACAGTCTCCTGGGTGCTGCAGCTGAGCCAGGACCCCGCCAGCACGATCCGAGCCGGAGCGATGTGTGCCCAGGCTGGAAATCCCCGTGGGAAGGTCCCGAGCCAGTTCCTTCAGGAGTGGAGGAATGTGGGTTGGAAGGCACTTCCCCCCAGCCCACTGCCGGTGGGGAGGACTCAGGATGTCATGATGAGGCTGGAGCCTTCATCCCACAGCAAATCCCTCGCTTGCTCCCCTCATCTCCCTGGTGCTGCTTGCTCCACACTGGACACTGGAACATCCTACCCAGCTCTGACACGGGGGGATCTCAGGGTTCCCCCGGCAGCAGCCCCTGGCCACAGGGTCAGCACCCACGGGAGCAGAGCCCTGGCAGGATCCAGGCACAGGGAATTCAGCCAGGCTGGGAGCGAGGGAACCGCAGGGTCAGGCTGTGTCCGGCGCCTGCGGAGAAAGTCCCTGCTCAGAGTTATCATAACCCGGGGTCCAGCCATCCTCAACCACAGAGGCTCCCAGGAGACCTCCCAGCACCCCCAGCACGTGCTCGGGGGTCCTTGGGCACAGATAAAACCCAGCCCTGGGATCAGGGGGGTGCCCATGCCGGGGGGCAGGGGGGGAGTGCCAGGTGGTGAGGAGGGACCGAAGGGGGGTGACAGCCCCACGTGGGTCACCAGCAGGTCCCCAGCCCTCGTGGCTGTGGTTGAGACAGGTCAAGCTCCAGCTCCACGCCTCCCTCCACTGAAGAATGTGGCCAGAGCCAGAGCCAAAAGCCTCCCCAGGCAGCTGCCCACCCTCACCCAGAGTCTGGGGGAGATACGGGGGAGAGGGGCAGGAGGTGCCACCAGCAGCACATTCAGGGTGGCAACAGGATGATGCCCACCCTGTGGCAATGCCCATGTGCTCGTGCTCCAGGGACTCCCCAGCATCCCCAGTATACCCTGAACAAGGTATATTCACCTGGATATACCTTGAGGAGCTGGATCCCCATCCCTCCCCAGGGCTGGAGCCACCAGGAGGCAGGAAGGGAAATGGGAATTAAAAATAATGAAAATATTTAGAAGGGCACAGGCCTGGAATGGAGCCCACGCCAGGTATGCAGCCAGCTCCAACTCTAGGGCAGGATCCCACCTCAAATGCCAGGATGCAAAAGTTCCATCTGGTTCCACCTGAACAAAGGTGCTGGGGTGCCCAGTGTGCCCCATTCCCTGTTTGGCATCACCTGGAGCTCCGGCACAGCACAGTGTGGGCACAGCCCTGGCACACTCTGACTCAGCCTGGCCGGAGCCAAGAGGGTCCTGACCCATGGTGAGGGTCCTGACCCATGGTGAGGGTCCTGACCCATGGTGAGGGTCCAGGGGCTGCACCTGGAGCAGCTGGGCACAACTGGGGGCACCTTGGGAAACAGCCTGGGAATGCCCCAGGGCAGCCAGGCCTCAGCACCCCACCTGGGAGGGTTCCTGTCTGTCACCATGTCACAAGGTGACACCCAAAGGTGCCGACCCCTTACGGGCTGCCACAGCCCTCAGACCGTGTGCTGGACGGAGCCAGCACCATCCCTGACCCCAGCACATGTCCAGGGGAATAAATCCCACTTCCCCCCAAACTGGGGGTGTGATCCCCCCGCACGTCAGGCTGCGGGTTAGTGGGGTGACAGCCCTGTGCCGACACGGGCTGCACTGGGTGTTTGGAGCCACCAAGGCAGGGCCATGGAGCGGCTGCTGGGGCGTCACAGGGACAGTCCAGAGCCAGAACAGAGGAGCTGTTTGTGCTCCCGCCGGGGCCGGTTGTTTATCGGCAGCCGGAGCTGTTTACATCAGCCGCTGGCCCCGCTCTCTGCCACGGACACCCAGACGTGGGGCCCGGCCCCGGCTGCACCCCGCGGTCCCCAGGTGCCGGCAGGGCTCTGCTGGGAAGGAGGGGAAGCAGGGATGAGGGCTGAGGCTGAGTCACGGCCTTATCTCGCTCCACACCCGATGGCAGGATCCGGCCCCGGGACCCGCTGAGCTCCTTCCCCTGCTTGCACCCATCCCTGAGATCTGGAGGACCCCCAGCCCCCGGGACATCCTCGCCAGCCAGAGGGACACCCCGGGGGACAAGGACTGTTCTCCCAGGGCACGGTGAAGCTTATGGCCCTCGTCTTCCTCACTGTGGGTAGAGGGGGACAAAGATGGACAGACAGCCAGAGGATTGGACAGACCCCCAGTCTGACGGAGTGTGATCTCCATCATTCCATTTCCTGATCCCTGAAGGGCAGCTGGGGCTAGAGGGGATGGGGGGGGACAGCAGTGCCTTGCTTGCTGGGGAAGGAGCCCTCGCCTCCCGAAAGGAAGCAGCTCCTGCCAGGAATCCGAGGCATTACTCAGCTCGCAGCCATAGATCAGCTGTTTGGCTGCTCAGAGCCTGTTTTTCATTAGCAGTGGTGATTTTAGCACCACAGAGCTGCCTCCTCCCTCCTGCCAACAGCTCCAGGAGGGCCTTGGAGAGCCAGAGCCCTGCCTGGCAGGTGGGATGCGATGGCAGGTCAGGGATGTGGGTTATCCCTGATAACCGTGGGAGCCGAACTCACCTGAGCCCAGCCCTGTCCCGTGGCAGGGATGAAGTTCAGGTGGGTTTTGCAGGGCTGTGAGGAAGCTGGTTGTGGATTCATCCCTTTCCCATGAGAGGGATGAAGTTCAGGTGGGTTTTGGAGGGATGGAACTCACAGGGGAGCTGTCAGTGGCTCCACAGCTGGATCCATCCCTTTCCCAACACAGGGATGAAGTTCAGGCTGGTTTTTGAAGAGATGGAGCTCCTGGAGGAGCTGCCAGTGCCCCAGGACACACATGCTGCCCTCTCTGCTATGCTGGCAGCCCTGGTGGTTCATTTTGGGCTGAAAACAGGAGATTTTGAGTTTACAAAGCCTGGTGGGGGGAGGGTGGTGATAAGGGGGTGAAAAGGTGTTTGGGGGCTCGCAAAGCTCCCTCCAGCCTCACACTTTTCCAGCTAAATGCTGAACTTGGGGTCTGGAACCCACTCAGGTTTATTAAAAGCATCTTTTCAGCTCTGGGAAGCCAAATAAACGTGATACAAACATCTTCTCCAACCCCCTGCTTCCAGGCAGCCCAGGTATCATGGGAAGGGACACACCAGGATGGAGCATGGACAGAGCTGTGCCGGCATCTCCCGGTGCAAATCCAGCAGCCGCATCCCGCTCCCGCCTCTCCCGCCGCTCCCACGCTCCCAGCCAGCACTGATGCTAAATCCGGCCTTTCCCATCTCCCTCCCAGCTGGATCAGGAGCTCCTGTCTCCATCTCAGTGGCCTCATCTTCACTCCCAGGGGACATTCCCCATCCTCTTCCCCCCACTCATCGCAATTCCATCCCATGCCAGAATGGAGCTGAGCAGTTTGCAGGGATGGGGTGAAATGGCTCCAGCTGCTTCTGTGTGATTGGACACTCCAATTTTGGTGTTCTTGCTGCTTCCTCCGAGAAAGCGAATGGTCCTTCCAGCAGGTGAGCTGCTTCCCTGCTCATCCGGGGATCAAAAGCCCATCCAGCTCTGGGTAGCATTGGTGCTGTGGATGCAAAGGGGTGGTTTGAGGATGGCTGGAAAGTTCTGGTCATGCAAAACCAGTAAGGAACGGGGTCCTGCTGCAGTCTGGGGGGGCTGCAGTGTGTTTAGGGCAGGAGATGTCTCGGGATAACCAGGATCGCTCTGCTCCCGGCCGACAGCAGCGCGTGTGCCCGGGGGCCGCTCCTGCACAACGCCAAGAGCATTGGATCATCCCCGGGACAACACAAACAACCTTCAGCCACCACCAGAAAAACACAGGCTGATGCATCTTGGCATGTGCTGCTGCGCCTCCGCCCATCATCCCGCCCGGCAGCCCCCGGGACCGCCGGCAGAACGGCTCCTCCGGCCCCTCGCTATCCTCGGAGCAACGCGCCATCCCAGCACGGGAAATGGTGCCCAGAGAGGCTGAGGAGCACAGAAACATGATAAAAACCTTCCTGGGCTCTTGTGGCCCCAGAGAGCGGCTCAGGGGCATCTTCCACGTGGTGGCAGGAGGAGGAGGCAGGAGTGGAGCCGGGGTGCTGAAGGCATCCAGGCCATGGAGAGTCAGCAGCTCCCAGACCTATTCCTCACACCCAGAAGAATGTAATGAATCAAGGATCCCCAAGGATCTTGGAAATGTTCAGATTGAGGGCCTGAGATGAGCCAGACAAGTCCCAGCTCAACAAGGGGAGTGTGAGGCAGAGCCATGCCATCCCAACCCCATTGCCAGCCCTGGGGAAGGGGCTCCACAGCGCTCCCCCAACCCAGCACTCCCCCAGAGTCTGTCTGCTGCTGCCACCCCCACTTCAGCACTCGTAATTAAGGATAATCCATCAGAATTTCATCCCATGGCTGCTGCTGCCACATCTGGAAGCTGCTGTGGGCTGCTCCCAGCTGTGCGGTATTTCCAAGGAACCACAGGAGTTTTCCATCCTCTTTTGATTAGCGTGTGGTTCCCACCCCAGAGCCCCAAACAGGGCCAGCAGCCCCACACTCAGCCAGGGACCTCGGGCCTGAGAGGTCCCCAGGTCATCGTGGGCTACTAAAATTCACGGTGTCCCCGTGGTTGGGCAGTGCCCCCCCGCCCCTCCGGGGACAGCTCAGCTCCTGCTGGAGGGTGGTGGCACAGCAGTGGGGACCTGGCTCCTGTCACCAAGCGATCCTGCTTCCCAAAAAACAGCCCCGGGGTGGCACTCGGCAGTGGGAATTACCCCACATCCTCTGAGGCTGTGGCACACACCAGGGCCGATGGTCCGGGGAGCCCCCGGGTGTCCCCATCACCCCTTCCTTGGGAGCACCCCCCTGCAGGGAGGGCACTGTCACCCGGCACACGGGACAAAACCCCCAGCAGCTCCTGACTCCCAGGCCCCGGCCACCTAACAGGTCCTTTCTGCTGTGGCCGTGTCCCCAGGCCCTGCCCAGCCCCGCTCTGCTCCAGCAGCAGCTGCTCCATCACATCTGGGGCTGATTTGGGCACAAAGCCGCGCTCGCCTCTGGCAGGCTGAAACCGCGGCGGGAGCGAAGGCAGCAGCCCGAGGGCCGCCTCAGGATGTGGTGGCTTGACCGGGAGGAAAGTGGGGCTGGAGGGGCAGAGGGGACCCGAAACTCCCCCCCAGCACTGGCCAGAACCGGCTGTGGCCCTGGGGACGGGATTACGCCGAGCCGGAGGCATGTCCTGCGGCGAGCCCAGCGCTCCATGACCTCACCACCACGTGCCTGCGACGAGGAAGGAAAAGAGGAAACTCTACTTTTTTTCAAGAATAACTTTTGCCCGAGCTTTTCCTGGGGGTGAGAGTGTGACCCGTGGCCAGCACCACTCACCCTTTCCACAAGAGCATCGCTCTGGGGTGACAGCCGAGCCTCCCAGCCCACGTCCCTCCCAGGATACGGGGATGGACACGAAGAGCTGCAATCCACCTCCCCAAATGCCCCTCTGCCTTGGCCCAGCAGCACAGCCACCCTTGTCACTGGTTGTCACCCCGGGGTGCTGCACCCCCTGGGTGCCTGTGGAGAACTGGGAAGCTCAGGCAGAGGAAACTGTGCCCAGGCTCATAAACACATCAAAACTGTCTGCGGTTTCCACGTGGGTCACACCCTCCTTCTCCTCCTTCTC